>NW_015386682.1:87631-114288 GCF_001527695.2 Protobothrops mucrosquamatus | reverse complement strand
TAAGGCATTAGGGACTATGACAACTCTAGGCATGGGCAAAAAAGGCAAGTTCATGAAATACACATTATTTCTTATGCTTGGTAAGTTGAGGGGTGAAAGGGTCACTGTGGTTTCTGTGAGTGAACATAAAAGTTGGGTTCATACAGCATACTAAACCACATATTGAATGAATCCAACACTAAGGTTTGTAAGCCATATTGTTCACATCCAGCTAATTACAGCTTTCAATATACCATGGTAAATCAACCATCGTTTAGTGCAAATTGCTACCTTCTATTTCTGAGGATTTTTTTGTTCATTTATTTGCACATATCCTAACTTTGTGTTTTCCAGCTTTTCCCCTCCAGATGCATTGGATGTTAATTCTCATAATTTCAAGATAATAGAAATTGAGGTCGAACATAACCGAAAGATCTCAAATAGTGGAAAGTTGTCTTAACTTGTTAATTTCTTCTAATGCTCTGTTTGACTGTTATAGTGGCTTGAGAAACATATGAAGTAGATCATCTCACTGAAGACCGAGATATGCTAACTCAGACATGTCAAACTCGCGACATCATGTGACGTCGCACAACGTATCGGAGCTTTTTCGCCGTTGCCGGCAATGGGGTGGGCGCGGCTCCGGTATGATGAAACCGGTCCACGGACCGGCAGTTTGACACCCCTGTGCTAACTGTATTAAATTAGACAATTCGAATCTGAATGGACCTTAGCTTCCACCACACTCCTAGCCAATTATGAAGGAAAAGGTGGAGCTGCCATATATGGTCAGACCACTAGATGGCAGGAGAGAGAAACATAAACCTCTTTACTACTATGCCCTGGTCATCCAGAATGGTGCAGACCACATGTGGTAAAAAGGTAAAGGAGTCCCTGCGGGTTTTATTCTACTGGTTGTAGCCAATTTTAGGGGGTGATGCTCATCTCCGTTTCTAGGCCATTGAGCCTAGGCTGTCTGAAGATGTTTCAACAGTCAGGTGGATGGACGCCATAGTGCAGAGCATGTTGCAAAACACAGAACGCTGTTACCTTCTTACTGAAGTGGTACTTTACTTGCATTTACATGCTTTCGAACAACAAGGTTGGCAGAAGCTGAGGCGAACGACAGGCGCTCACTCTGTCATGCAGTAGTAGCAGTCGAACTGCCAGAGCACAGACCTTTTCTGGCATCTTTTAAGTCACCACGTTTTATCCGCATAAGGATAAACCTAAAAATTGCCCATTTTAATCTAACCAGCTCCAGGAAGGCTGTACCCAATTATGGCCACTCCAAATAAAGTGTAGAAATATAGCTACGGACTGGTAGGAAATAGATATAGAAAACCTACATTTTCACAGCCAAATGTATGGCAGTGCTACCTTAACAGCCGTATCTCCCCTGTTCACTCTTCATCTCCATGAAATCCATGTTTGGCATTATTTAAGTTCCTAACATAATTTGAGGCTGAAATGTTTTCTGGGCAGATTTGTGCCAGGTGAATAACTCTCCCTGAAGATTATTAAGATATTCCAATTAATTGGAGCTTGGGAGAAATGTGAAGTGTGACAATATTCTCCAAGTGATGCATTCTCCAGTATTTTACATAAGAGTTAACCAGTAAGTATCCAATATATTGTTACTTTCACATATAAAAGGAGAAATACCTCATTTCCCCCAAGTTTCTAAGGGAAATTTCTTTCTTTTTTTTTTGAAGAACTTTTTTATTTTTTCCAATTCTCCCCCATACTTATCAGCAAATATACCTCGATATTTATCATGTGTTAACATACATTCTTTTTACATTCTTATCTATCAGATACTCTTAATGAAATAAAGTAAATACATACACATAAATTTTGGTGTTGCTCGCCCATTTCCCCTTTCACTGTATCCACACTCCTATTCTTTCTTCTCTACCTTCTTTCTCCCTTTCTTCTCTTTCTTCCCTACTTCCCTCTTCTTCCTCTCCTCTCCTCTTTCCTTCACCACTCCCCTTCCATTTCTCCCCACTTCTCCTCTTCTGCTCCAACCTTCCTACTTCCTTCCCCCCTCCTTTACTCTCTCCTCTCTGTCCTCTCTTTTCTTCTCTCTCATCCCTCTTCAGATACAATTCAGGGGTAATGTCCAAGCAACTCCTCTCTCTAAATTTCCCTATCTATATTATATATAATAAGATTGATTTTCTATTACATTAATACTTCTATTTATCTGACCTTCTCGGTATATACTTCTATAAATATATATACGACCTCCGGGAAATTACTTTCATATATAACATCTGCCTTTGGTTGCTTTACTATGATACTGTGTCATTGACATGCTGTCCCCAGATCATAAAGTTTTTGTTAGAGTCTGATTACCTTTAAATATATTTCCTATTGTACGTGAACCATCCATCTATCTATTCATCAGTTATATATAGTATCTATCCATTTATCTCCATGGGATTCAGTCTGTTCCACAATGGATTTTAGCCATTTCTTTTTTTCAGCACCACACTTTGGTAGATATAAAAATCTGTTCTATAATATCCAATTTCTTCTCTCACTCACTCCGTCCCTGCCTCCCTCTCTCCCTCTGTGTGTGCATGTGTGTGTATATGTGCATATGTGATATTTTTAGCAATCTCAGCAGAACAGAAATGTATATTTGTTAATTTTTTATATCATTCAAAATATTGGTCAAAACACACACAAAAAAATAAATGAATTCATCTCTTCTTTCTCTTCCTAGCTCTATTTTCTCCTTCCAGTTCCCCTTTTACTTATTTTAATCTTTCATTTGATATTTTTCTCCAAATCCTGTTACCTCTATTCTGCAGTTTGAGGGTAATTTCCTTCATGACAGACATGACAATAAAAATGATCCTTAGTTAAATTGTACTATAGGAATCCTAGGCCCCCATTTCTCTCTTCTTGATGGTATGAACAACATTCATTTCAGGGGAATCGGATGGAGCCAAAGAATGGGGGCATGCTCATTCCTCCTTTCTGCCCCCAGATCAGGCACTTGGATAGGTCATAAAGGCAGAATGAAATCTATAAGTGTACTGTGAATACATGGCGGTTTTACAGTAAGTGCAAGATATGATTGTTTGCTTATTAAAAATATTAAGTTGAGATGACAAAAAATGGGTGAGCATTCCACACAGGGACTTAATCATGAATAGTGGGGTTCCAACTGCAAAGAGCAGAAGCAAGACAGTTCTGCCTCAAACAGTTACTCCTGGATCTGTGGGGTCCTTCGTGCTCTCTGAAGTTGGAAATTTCCTTGCAGATGGTTGATTACCCAACTAGGTAACGTCATCAGTACTAGAAGGGAGTGGGGTTTGCTCTCTGTTTATGTACAAGGGGCTTGCTCTGTCTGTGCTGGTGGGGGTGTTCCTTGATTAGGCTGTTGTTTACTGTTTGATTGTTTTTTTCTGAATTTGTAGTTCCTTGATTGGGGCATTATTTTCTGCTATATATTCTTAATCTTATTTTCTGCTATATATTCTTCTGCTATATATTCTTAATGAAACCCTTCAAAGAACTTTCAGGCATTGTTTAACCTAAAAAGCCTTTATTAGTGTAAGGGAGTGTCAGCACGGCAAGGAGGAATGCCAAGACCTGAATTTCCCTTCCTTTGCACATAACATTCCAGGCATTTCCCCTCCCCTATTTTGGGGTCATGATTCACATCTTCCAATTAACCTGGAGGGCAAAGATTCACTTCCGATCCCTTCCACAGGCTTTTATCCCCTCTCCCATTCTCATCTGAATTAACTCTAAAAGTATCAGACAGTTCTGCATATTTTGTCAAAGCAAGAATATTCAATATTAGCAGCGTTGACACATATCTTGTTATCTATGATGTATAGGTCAAATGCTAGCAAGGTAAATGAGAACTGCAGGTCAAAACAGAAGACTTTGATACAGTGAGAATGGCAAGCAGGCATCAAGTGAGAGAAAGCAGCCCATGGAGATGGGATCATTCATTGGACTACTTGTGGATAACTAAGCTGGACAAATCAAAACCAAGGTGCTAAAGGTAGGAACGTAGCCACTGAAAAGACTGGACAATTGTGCTGTTTCTGAAGTCAAATGATTTAGAATAAGAGTAAGAAGTCCCTGATGGTGCCTTAAATCACAATCCCTTTGATGGGCTAGTGGATTAAAAATCTTCAGAGAGAAAAAAAAACTACACAGACTTCTCCTGCTGTCTCTAAATCTTTTCTCTGATGCCCACCTGCCTTGAAAAGCTTTTTTTCGTGTATAGATGGGGAAAGAACAATAGGTAGAAAGGGCTGGTATTTTGTCTTTTAAGAGTTAAACTAAACATTTGGACAATGCCTTTGAAAGTTTTGGAGTATTTGATTGTAATATAATTTTGACTTGAGTACTAAGCTGCTCATTCATTCCCAAACAGCTTGTCAGTTCAGTGCTACCAAATGAAAACTCGTCCAATCCTGGAACATTAAAAGGAGAACTTATGGATTTATAGACATACCACTTCAGTACCACCTCAGTGGGTTTCAGCTGGAAGAAAAACTTTGGAATACCACTTGTGGTTTTAATATTTTGATATTTGCATGCTATTAGAGTAACAGAATGATTTCCCCAGCCTTACCACTTGTAGGACTTCCTTCCCCGTATGGCATACTACTTCAGCTTTGCAATCCAACTGAATTGCTAAATAGGGTCAGGACTCAGTGTCTGTTTTAAAAAAGGAGCTGTAAAAAAGATTGATCACAAATAAGCTGTTAAGGGCTTCCAGATTTGGGCTGCAAAAATCCAGATGATTATTGGAGGATAGCAAAAGATTAAGAATTTGGAAGCCCATGCTCTGTGTAAAACAGCCAATAAAAATTCTTCTTTAAACTTTTAAACTGAGCGATTGTGAGCAATCCATACTATTTGCAATAGAACTTGTTCTTCTTCCCTTCTTTCCACCTTCTCTTTGTTTCCTCAAGTCATCTGTTTGGTGATAAGGTTGGTTCTACCCTGACAAGTTGTGTGTTTTTAGTAAACTTTCAAAACATTCCAGTCAGTTGAACAGACCTGGGATGTTTTTCCTGCCAACATTTAATCAAGCAGAAAACGGCCAAATTTAGTTTAAAATGTAGATGATTTTATAATGTGGCCACTGGAGAGTCGAGAGGAAGGGAAGCCAGGAGTTGGATGATCATTGCAACAAAGTCTAGACTGTTGCAATTTGATTCATCAGAAGGGGGATAGTATTATGGTTTGAGCCTGACTCATGACAGTCTTGTTTGGAAAAGTATGATGTCATTGTACCAAGCATGTCAGCACAAAAGGTAGTTTTTGTATTTATGTTAGCTAATGGTTTAACTAAGAGTACATGGTGGGTCTGATTTATTACTGCTTTAACTTTGTTTAGCCACCAAAAGGCATAATTTATGTTGGCAAACCTAAACAGTTGCCAAAAGTGACCATGCAATTAAAGAAATAGCAAGATTCATTATAGTACTAGTAAATCACTTGGTTGCCAAGCTACTTTAATTAAGGCTGGTTGAGAAAAAAAAAAAAAACCAAACCCCAAATAACCCCCAACCTCTGGTCATTTAATAGAAAATAGGATGTTTGGAGGAAGCAAAGGCAACCATTTGAGTCTTATATCAATTCTATGTTTTAGGAAATTTCCTTGAATTATTTGGAAGCATGTAAGTTGATTTATAGCATCATGCCAAAATATTCTTTTTACCTTCAGTACTCTCTTTGTGAGAGCACATTTTTTTCCAAAAAGTAAATTAATGGTCTAGTCTTGATCAATTTTTTTAGTGCATAGAAGCTTTTAATTGTTTTTTTTACAGTAACAATCTCAACATTTATTGTGAACAATTTAAAGCAATATGATTTACTGGCAAATTCAGGGGAAGGCCTTTGAACCATGTACATTCAAATTCATTAATGATAAAAAAACTAAATGATAGAGAATTGATTTCATCTTGTGCCAAACAACAACAATTGTGCCTAATTTCTGAGGGGAGAAAGTATGGAACTTCTCAAACTTAAGTGGGAGGATCATTGAAAGAGGTGTAATGGTATAACTGGAAAAATGTTAACATGATTGTTTTCTTATGGAGTGTTTGTACAGTTTGTTTAACTTCTAAGTAAAGTAGCAATAGCAATAGCATTTAGACTTATATACTGCTTGGGTCCTCTGGGTCCTCATTTTACCAACCTCAGAAGGATGGAAGGCTGAGTCAACCTTGAGCCAATGAGAATCGAAGTGCCGAACTGGTGGCAGATGGCAGTCAGCAGAATTAGCCTGCAGTACTGCATTCTAACCACTGTGCCACCATAGCTCATATGTTAAAATGAATATCTTTGAAACGATGGAGTATTTTGCATGAATATATAGATGAAGCTTGATTGCTGGATATAATAAGAGCAGAATGTGATGGTAGTAAAGCAGACAGCATATGAGAAAAAAAATGCAACTGCTTTAAAATTGACAAGGGAGTAAGATTAAAATACACATTCTACCTTGGCTGTATATTGTATTTATGGATAAATGTATAGGATGATATGTTATTAGCCCTTCAGGATAGATCAGATCAAAAAACAGATGCCATAAGAAATACTACAAATCTACTTCTTGCATTTAGAGAATAATAAGAGAATCTTAAAAGTGGGACAGCAGTGCAACTTTCTCTCCTCTTATACCAAAGACAGCCAAAGGAATGGCAATCTTGAGGATTTTTCTTACACTTTCTTCTTTTCCCAGATTAAGGTAATGGTTCAACATGTTGCTGCATGTTTTCTTCAAGGCCATCTCCATATTACTGCACATGTGGTGATGTCGGAAGCATGTTGATTGGGAATATGAATGTGTATATTCTTTTGTATGCAAATGAGGCCTTGTTGTTGGCTGAAAACCAGAATGATTTATAGCAAGTATTAAAGAAAGGAAGTTGCGTTTTATACGGAAAATGGAACGAATAATTGCCAGCTATACATCAATGATGAAAAATAGAGCAAGTAGATGGATTTGGCATGCTAAAATGTACAAAGGAATGGAGAAATGTAAGATGTCCAAATGTTGGTATAGGAATGTTTTCTAAAAGAAATGAAAATAGCTGTGTATTAGCTGTGCACTTTTACCACTATGTAATATGGAAGTGAGAGTTGAGTGTGGTGGATTACCTAAGAACTGTGTGTGGTAAAACAAGCAGAGATATCATCAAGAATGAAAAGATGATGAGTGAATGTGTCTTGAATACAAAAGTGAGCAACTGATATAGAAGTAGTACATTAATGAGGGCTGAATTACAAAACAGATACCTGAATGGATAAAGAGTGAATAGATAAAGAGGAAGGAGAATAACCAAACTTTTTAATTGGATGAAGTTGATGAGCTCCTCATTAATAAGAGGTGAGATGTTTAAAGAACAAAGGTAAGATAGAAAGTGATAAAAATGATGGAAAGGACAGCAAAATATGAAAAGTTATGTAAACCAGATGTACCTATATATTTTTTTTCTTTTTCTCATCACATTTTTACGTTCCTTTATATTCTGTTCCTTACCTAATGCATAACATAACCTATCTTGAAATGGAATAGTGTGATGGGTACATTTTTGTAACAAAAAAATACTGTTCCCCTCACCATGAAGCGTAGAACAGAGAAGATTTCGGGATGTAAATGGATGACATATCAAGACTTACTGATATTTGAAAAAGACAGATTTAACATAAAGACAAGAGAACAACTAGTAAGTGAAGGATTTGCTTGTGATTGGTTTAATTACTATAGAATTTTTGAAAGATTTAAACCTGATAAAAAAAGTTTTGTTTTCACAAGAATCAAATCTGAATTGGATATTAATTTATATTCTGGAGATGACCATTTGATTTCTAAGTATATAAATGCAACTAAGATGAATCTAGAAGATGAATATGTTAAAGAGTGTATGGTAAAATGGGCAAAAACTTTTTGGGTATAATATAATGCTAGATAAATGGGAGAATGTATGGATGAAGGGACTAAAATTTACATTAAATTACAGTCTGAAATAATTTTTTATAAAATGATGCATCATCGGTACTGACCTCAGATAGACTAGTGAAAATATATAAAGGTATTTCTAATAAGTGCTGGAAATGTAGTCAAAATCCAGGTTCATTTTATCATATGTGGTGGTCTTGCAAATATGTGAAAACATACTGGATAAACATAACAACAATAATGCAGAAAATATTTAAGATACAAATATTAATGAAACCTGAAGCTTTTCTTTTAGGTTTGATGGACAAAACCAATTGAAAAACAATTTGGGGTGCTAGTCTTTCATATGGTGATGGCTGTGGGGATTATATTTGCCAAACACAGGGGAAAAAAAAAGGAGATGCTGACTGTTGAAGAATGGATTTTGAAACTGACTGAATTAGCAGAGATGGTGAAGCTAACTGCTTTGATTGGAGGATAATTTATTGCTTTTTTCTTTTGTTTCAGCACTCAGCCCAGGGGATCCTAGATGTTAAATGTTAAATTTAATTGATCACTTTTTCCTCCTTTTTGTACACTATTTTTTATTGTTGTGGTGGTTAGGATTGAACGTATGTTTTTGTTTTGTTACATTCTGTTGGTTTGTTTTACAGTTCTGTATTTTATTCTCTATGATAAAACAATAAACTTATATATAAAAAACATTTTTAAAAAGAAGTAAGTTTCTCAACTGAGCAACAAATGTGTCAAATTGCTTGCAACATTAAATATACAATAAATAAAATATCTCTTATCAAGCAAGACCTTCTTCCAAGTGCATATTTTTGGTGGGATTATGTATGTACAACTTTGTTGTTATGGCTCACACCCTTTGTGTCATTACGACAGTGAATCAGTAGGTTTACAGGCAGCGTTCCCATTGCCCCTTAGACAGTTATAAGAACTGCAGTATATTTTGAATAAGGAACTTCACTTCCTTAACTTAATGGTGTTAGCCTAGAATGCAGGGCCACTTTTAAAGATGAAAAAAATTAAAAAGAAGCCATCTTGTTACACAACCCTGAAAAACCCTATAGTCTTTCTGTAACTGCAAGTTGCTAACTTCTGGCAATCACGTGATGTGGGCTGGATAGCAGTTAATCCCTCTCATGTCACTCTAAAGCTTAGTCAAGCTTATTTTGTGGTGGGAAAATGAACAGGCAATTTGTACTGAATCTTGAATCCTGGATGTCTTACAGTCTCAAGCAGCTGAAATATCTGGAAATTGATTTTTGTGCTTCATCCTCTACCATGTTAGTGACAATGCTTTTGTACTGTAGAGTTGTTTATTTTTTAATTCCCCTGTTCATCCCATAATAGTGGGAGAGCTTCTTCTTGAAGTTGAAGAAGTTGACTGGAGAAAAAAGAACCTAATCTATGCATGAATAGCTAAGTACACTTTGGTTCCTTGGCTACTTAACAATAAATGTTTTCAAAAGAATGACACTTCAGGGATATATTAGCAGTGACAATAAGCACCGTAAATGTTAACAAAATTCATTATGAACAAAAATTGAATTCTGGCTAATTCTGGAATAACTGGGTAATCTGCTAAATTTTCTCTACAGTTAATATTGGAATCAACTAGAAATATGCAAAACATTTCAAATTTAAAACATCCCAAGCTTAATACATTTCCAACTGTTTCAAATTTGAAACTCTCTGACAGGAGTTTAAAAAGGCTATTTTGAAAATGTTCCATGTTTGAAAAAGCGTCATTTCAAGCTAAAAACACCCATTCTGAACTCAAAACAGGGTTGTTGTTACCCAATCCAGAGTAACTGCAACAGTGCCAAAACTATTCTGAAAAAGTTGGTTTAACCATCTTGAACTCAAAGTGTTTGAATCCAAGGTGTCTCCCACTATGTATCTCTTGTATCTCTTCACTATGCTCATGTATCTCTTCACTATGGTTAAGGCTGGGGGTTGAGAAAGGAAGAGTACAGGAAGAGGATACCTAATTCCTCAATCTACCTTTGGCCTCCAAACAGATGTGGATGAGTTAGATACACTGCACATGCCTTGATATTTGCACACCTAAAAAGCTCTACATCCAGCAAGAATTCAAAATGATGAGGCACAAATAAAATGTATGTCAGATGGATGGAATTGCACTGCCAGTTTTCCTTTGGAATAGAATAAAATAGAATAGAATTCTTTATTGACCCAGTGTGACTGGACACACTAGGAATTTGTCTCTGGTACCTAAGCTCTCAGTGTATATACAAACAACAAAGTGATACATCATATATCATAGTCATAGTTACAATCATTAATTCTAAGATACAACAACAAGTGATAAATCATAAGATACCAATAGGTGTAGGTAGTAGAAAAGATGGGAAGATGATGCCTGTCCACATGTTAGGATGAAGTAGTATGAGCCTGAGATCACACAATCATTAGGTAAATCAGTACATCAGGCTGAGAAACAAGAGGCATTAAAATTGGAAGGAACGGAGATCGCAGAGCACAAAGCAATATAAATAGATGATCTATTCCTGATTTCATGTCAGTTTTCCATGCCGGGTGTGCTATAACTTGTTATGAACCTATCCATGGATTAAAGTCATCTCTGCTTATTAACCACAGGCACATCCTTCTTTGGTCTTTTGTGCCAGCTTTAGCCTAAAGGCATTCTTCCCATGCTCAGACAGACTGTCTGCAAGCTTGGCATGCAAATTACAGCTGAGAGTTTTTTATTCGAAGACTGAGCCGTGCATTATCAGAGCAGCTACTTCTGCAAATCTGTTTCCATTACACAGAGTGAATAGACAGCAAGTGGGTAGCAGAGGACTCCCAATGAAAACTATTATACTCTTGTGAAACAAATCATCCTATTGTAGGGTTACAATACATCCCCAATTATGTCATAATGATTTGTCTTCATCAGTTATCCAAAAGACCAACAAGTCATATAGATGTTAGATAAAACAATATATTATATGTTATGAAATTTATTTGAAACACTGCCATTTATCTACAAGGGTTGAGAGAACGTAATGCCTTCAATGTAAGTCATTAACCCATGGCATTACTGGCATACTAGTTTGGGCATGTTCTTCCACTTCAGTTGTTGGGAAACTGCTGTGAGAAAAGGTTTTGTAACTTATTCCTTGTTGAATGGAACTCTGCAGTGAGTATTCATCAGTATGCTTTAAGCAATGTGATGTGATTTGACTACTGAAGGAGTCCTTCCAAATGAAATTCACTACTGAATCCAGATTACTTAAAGGTAATGACTATATTGATGTGAGTACAGTACTGTGCATTGCTGGGCCAAAAAATTTAAAGATGGTGAACTGCGAAAAGCTGATTTGTGTGATCAAGAATGAAATGGAAGACATGTGATAGCAAGTAAAGACTTTCACATTAGAAACTTTGATAAATTAAATTAAAGGCAGTTCACAGATCACTATAGGGAAAAATATTGTCTATCTTGGCATTTCATAAAAACATGTGTATCACATTGTGGATCTTCTTCAATATGGGAGGTTTTGTGTAAGATGGGTTTCTCACATGCTGATGGTAGAGATTAAAGCTTCAAGAACTGAAATTTGTCAGCACACTACAAAAATTATGGGCAGGAATTTCTTCACTGCACTGTGTGACAATTAACAAACATTAGCTCATCATTATCACCAGAGATGAAGTATCAGTCCATGGAAGATCATCACAAAACTTCACTGGCAAAAAGAAACAAAAGATACAAATCAAAATACAGAATTTGGTAGGAAAACTCACGGTTACAGTTTTTTGGGATGCATCTCCAGAAAGTTTGAAGCAAAGGACTGACAGGAGACAGTTGAGGAGACAATATGGAATAGTACAGTATAGAGCTCTTTTGTGATGCTGTGAGAAACTTGCCTGTTATTGGCAGAACTGAAGTGTGTAGCAAGCAGTGTTATGTAAAGAAATAAATACAGATAAGTTAACCAAAGAGCTCATTTCATAGACTAATTTCTTGTTTCATTAAAATACCGTATCTCCATTTCCATTAAAAGTATGGAGGCAGAGTCATCATTTTCCTTCAACCTTTGAATGTAATATGTTATCAAATATGTTAATTCTTGCCTCTTAAAATTAGTTGCATGACTTAAAAAAACTGGAGACATTTAAATATAATACTGAGATACTAAAAAGCAAGGTTGCTAGTAGGGCTGTGCAAACATTGGAATTGGAGATTCAGTTTGAAGGTGATTGTATCAATCTGACAGGTTGATCTGAATTTCTGCACTGAATCTCCAAAGTAAAAAATATCAAATTAAATTGGACACCTCTTAGTCACTCTGGAGCAAATTTGGACTTGATTTGTGTATCTGACAAGCTTTGATTCATACATCGATGCACCTTTTCTAAATGGATTTGAACGTCTGAATCAATTCAAAGGTCCAAATTGGATAAGTTTTGCTTCCTTCCAGATCAGTTGGAAAACTTGCCAGATCAAGACTGATTCTTGTACTCCGGGTTTCTAACCTTCACGACAGCAGAAGCTGCTTGAGCATGACATTACTGCACATTAAAAATTCTCTACCCATCCACTTCAAAACCATAGAAAGGGCAGTATATGTAGTCTAGGTTACCAGCTGCCAGTGACCTCTCCCTTGCATGCTGAGAAACCTGCCTCCTGAGCACAAAGTATAAGCCTTACAAAGCCAAAGGGTCCATAAATGGTTATATATCCTGTGCTTCACCAAGTGCATGCATACTCTCTCTCTCTCTCTCCCTCACGAGTGTAAATGTGCATCCTAAATGAAAACAAAACAAATTTGTCAGGTCTCTATATTCTGCATAATTATTTTGCTTCTGTCATCTTTGGGAGACATAGCGGTCTACACCAAATGATAAACTCCTGTCTTTAATAACTAGAACTTTTGATTGAGCCATTCTTGTAACATTACTGCTTGTTCCCCCTTCCCCAAACCCTTCCAAAATTATCACTGCAACCTTATGGGCTAGAAACCAGAAGTACAACACCCATATAATCTAAGCAATCTTAAAAGTCTTTTTTTTGAGAGGGGAAGGATACTTGAACATATGTTTAACTATCCATTGAAATTAACCCAAATCTGGTATATTTAACTATGGATTGTGCCTTTGCATGTTTAAAAATCAATCAAACGAGCAAGCTGAGATTTTTCTGAAAGCTGAATCCTTTACTCAGGGCTGTCATTTTGCCCTTTTTGGGAATCCCTTATTGATCTCCCACTGGTAGAAGCAAACATTACTAAGTCCCGGCTATTATTTATTTCATGATATTCTTTTGGCAGGGTGAATTTTTATTAGTTGTATTTTTTTTTAATGACAAGCTTTTCAGTTCTGTTCTGGCGCATTTCTCTCCCTTAAAACAAAGACAAGATAATTACAACTTTCGCATCATCTGGTGGTGGAATGTGAAACTTAGAGCTGGGTCCCAGTGCTTTCTTTCCAAATAAAAGATGTGCAGGATAAGGCAAGACTTCTCAGCCACATGGAGCTGTATTTAACTAGGGCAGGTGAGAGGTTTGATGCTTACTCCACTGGGGGGCAACTTTAGGTCAATGCCAAATAGGTGCTGGCCTAAGATATGAAACCTTAGGGCCGTGGTAGCGAACCTATGGCACGCGTGCCACAGGTGGCACACAGAGCCCTCTTTGTGGGCACACGCACTGTTGCCTGAGTCCTAGGCCTTCAACTGGGTTTTATAAAACCTTTTCACTTTAGGCCTCTGCCGCCGTGTGCAAAAAAAAGAAGATTCAATCAATCAATCAATTTCAACTTCTCGCGGGAAAAAAGAAGATCTTGCAAAGTTGGAATTGATTGATTGAACTTTTTAGTCCCACCCAGTCTGCCATTAACACGGCAACCACACCCACCTATGGGCCACGCCCATCCAATGGGCCACGCCCACCTGCCACCCGACGATACATAAGTGGGTTTTGTGTTGCAGTTTGGGCACTCAGTCTCTAAAAGGTTTGCCATCACTGCCTTAGGAGATGCCCACACTGCCCTTCCTTCCAAATTGATCTAAAAATGCAAGTCTTCACATTGGAAGGAGGTGGCACTCTAAGTCAATGTGGCCTAAAGGTGCCATATTTCCTTGAGCCAGCACTGTTCTACTCTTCCCTGTAATGCTGGCCTACCTTGTTTGCCCATCAGAGGCAATCAGTACAGCATATAAAATGAATATAAACTTCTGGGTAGATTGGACTGTCAAGCAAAAGCCAGCCGTTCTCAAGGGGGAAAGGGTGTAAAGCCATTTCTCTGTTTCACCCCCCAAAAAATTAGTGAAATGGCATGGAGGCACCACATAGCCTTAACTTCAGCAGGCTGGGGGAAAACCAGAAGAGGTCATGATTTTTCAAAACCCTTAAGCCTAAATCCATCTGCAAGTTTCCTGCCCAGAGTCACTTGTGGCTTTAGAAATCAAATAAATAAAATTAAATAAAATCTGTCCTGCAGTTTAAGATTGCAGCCTTTAAATTCTGTTCATAAGATGCTTTTGCCTTCCACTCTGCCCCAGTGAGCTTTGGGCAGAAGAACTGCAGAAACCTGATAAGTTGTGAGAACAAAGCCACAGGGCACTTCCCCCAGATGGGTTCACATGCTACCTGGGGAAAATCCAAAGGTCTGCTTGCCTAAGCTCACCTACAGTATCAGAACTGAGCTAGCTGAAAAGACTTTCAGAAAGACGCGCCAAGGTATAAAAAGGGACAGGGTGATAGTTAAATTGATTGCATGAGGGCGCAAGCAGCAATAAAAAAGCTTCCTATTTCATATCTAAATAAGTCATAATAAAGATCATGATCAGATCTAAATCAGAGCCAGTTTGATGTCATGGTTAAAGGCATTGGCTAGAAGTCAAGGAGACTGTGAGTTCCAGTCCTGCTTTAGGGACAAAGTCAGGTGGGTGACTAGTTCAGTCACATTCTTTCAGTCCTAGGAGCATGAAAATGGCAAACCATTTCTGTAATTGTTGCAAGAAAACTGCATGAAGCTGTGTAGGCAGTCGCCAGAAGATTGGACTAACTTGAAGGCATAGACACACAGCCACACACATGTACGCACCACCCACATGACTAACCCATCCTGCCAAAGGTTCACACATAGACATACATTCACAAATACCTTCAGTTAAGCAGTTCACTTCAATCCATTGCTGCCATACTGGAAATGCCAACATGACTGGGTGAGTTGAACTGTAGTCTTTCCTGGGAGCCCACAGGCATGTCTAAGGACGGTCTTAGGCCAGCATATCAGCAAACATGTGAGCGCCAGGTTGGTTTAGTGGTTAGGGCACCAGGCTAGAAACCGAGAGAGTGTGAGTTCAAGTCCCACGTTAGCCATGAAATCCAAGTGGGTGACTTTGGGCCAGTCATTCTCTCTTAGCCCAATTCACCTCACAGGGTTGTTGCTGTTGGGATAATAGGACAAAGAAGGTATGTTGGATATGTTCACTGCCTTGAGTTATTTGTAAAAAAATAATAAAAGCAGGATATAAATAATGAAATAAAAATTAAAAATGTCACCCTCTGCATTTGTGCCTTATGTTTTATGTGAATCTGTGCCAGGCTAGCTTAATTTTAAAACCTTGGTGAAAGTGGTCTTGAGTTATGTCACTGTAGCCACAACAGGGTGAGGGAAGACTCAAGGAGCTGGAAAGTAGAATGAGAGTGGATTCCTGCCAAAGAGTAGCTTCTTATCCCAACCATTCATTGCTCTACAGAACTGTCTAATTTCTCCTCTGCTGCAGTTGAACTAGACATGAATTAGTACAGCTGTCCAAGAGTGGCAGTGAGGTTGAAACACAACCTGGAAATCATAAAGTAGCTTTAGAAAAATCTACAAAAACTATAGCTATGTTAAGATAACAAAGACATTGAGCTGTTTTCCCATGTTGGCAGGTTACTTGCTCTAAACAGCCAACTATGGAAGTTCTTGGCAGCTTCTCAATGTATTTTTGATCCAGCAAGCTAAAATCCTGGAAATGGGGACTCACACTGACCTCACAAGCTCTTGAGTGTTGCTCTCTTAAGTGCTTTCTTTGTCAGTTTTGTTTTTAAATAATGAAAAATCAATACTGGGGAAGAGGAAGAAGACGGTGATGGAAACGTGCAGGAGTGTGTGCGGGAGAAAGAGAGACAAAAATGAAAGTAGAGGGCCAGAAAAAAGAATGTGAGAAAGGGACTCAATGGGAACCTTTTTTAAAAAGAAAAAATAGGCAATGCAGCATTTTTCCAAATACAATTGCTAATCAGATGACAAGGAAAAGAGTGCAGTAATTGCAGTGATTACCACATGGATACACCAAAGGATAATATTGTAAGTGTGGGAAAAATAAGAGGTGTTTGGAAAGTCACAGGCAATTTTACCACTTAAGAGCCCTGCCAGCTCAAATTAGCACTCCATCAGATTTTTTCCTGTATATTTTTGGCTGTCCAATTCATGGGGTTCTTCACCTCAGCAAAGAAACACTGATAATAAAATGAACAGTGTGATTATCTGTAGCTTCACACTGTAGCTTTGGAGGCATACAGTGGAAAAGAGACTTTGGAAATACAAGTCCCTAATTTCCTGCTCAGAGATCACTTCCCCCTTAGAGCAAAGAACAGTAAGAGAGAAGACAACCAAATGTGGGCTGCAGTCCTCCAGGTGACAAATAGATGGCAGCAAAGACTCTAAAAGGCAATTGGCTTGGGAATTCTGGGAGTTGAAGGACACAACATCTAAACGTGAGAAGGGGTACTCTGGGAGTTGTCATCTTTGCAGCCTACAACTGACAGCCCTAATTTGATTTCCAAGTGGCAACTTCTTTTAGAAACACATTTGATGATTTTGATCATGCTGAATAAAGGACCTTTGGTTTTGTATTTCTGAGAAGAGACAAAAACTCCAAGTCAGTCAGTCAGTCAGTCAGTCAGTCAGTCAGATTTCAGGGATGCATACAAATGTGCAGATTCAAATCTCTCTCTCTCTCTCTCTCTCTCTCTCTCTCTCTCTCTCTCTCTCTCTCTCTCTCTCTCTCTCTCTCTCTCTCATCTATCTATCTATCTATCTATCTATCTATCTATCTATCTATCCATAGACATAGACATAGACATAGATATATCCAGAAATGTTTAGAAAAAAAAATCAGAATTCTTTGGGATTGCTGAGCACTTTTTCATTTTTTTCAAATTACTGGGGAAATTAAAAAAACAACACACATTATATTATATTTTCTTTCAAGATGATGAATAAAATGTTTATAGCAAAGCATTCATATTTGAGGAGTCATTGCTTCTTATAAATGACATCTAAGAACTATACAGAACTAAGATTTTTTCAACACAGAACCATTACACTTCGTATGCTGAGGACAAACAGTTCTTGCAAGAACAAACTGCACTCCTATCTTCAGGGGACACTGCTATTTTTACAAGAGAAGGAAGCACACTTCAACTCTTTTTGTGTTTGCAGGTCCTGATCGTTCTCTCTTTCTGTATTTTTTTTATTAAACATTTTGAAGAAAATACATAAACAAGCACAAGACAGACGGTGAAAAATGAGTAAAAGAATACAATGTAGATAGAAAAAACAAGTATTTATAAATGTCAGAAAGAATATAATTTTCTAAAATGTAAATAGTTATAAATAATTACACATGTCACCTTAAAGAACTAATAATCACAACTGAATTTAAACTTAAAATGATTAATAAGTACCATACTTAACACAATATAAATCATTGAATGGAATCACCCACTATAGTATCTTTAGTGTTTGATGTATTATTAAAATGTATTCTAATTTAGCTATCTCAGTATAAATTCTACACATAGATAGACCCATGTATTGGATGTGGTATCAATCCCTGTTTCAGATGACTGTATAATTTGAGAATGATTTCCAGTTTGAGTTGAAATCTGTGCCAGATTTGCTTTTAAGGAGGCCCTTTTTCTAGACACAAAGCACATTCCCACAGCTTGGTTAGCTATTTTTCATTTAAGGGATCAGACAATCTTTCCAGTAAGAAGCATACAGTATCCTTGTAGCCCTTGCCAGTGGAGAGCTAGAAGACTACAAGGTGAAAGAGGGGCCATCGGATTGGACTTAAAATTTGGTGGAATCTGATGCCAGATCCATAGATGCTGGAAGTTATTCTGTATCACATCTTTTTTATCTTTAAAGATGTTCAAATACTTTTTGTAATAGACTTTTTGTAAATAGTTTTTGTACTTATGTGAATTAATTCATGCAAATGCTTTAACACCCATTTGCTATTTTCCTGTTGCCCACTAAAGTTGCTGAAGAATACCAGGAACTGTTCCTCCAACCTCCAAGCATCTAGAAATGTGAGGGAGGGTGCCTACGGGGGGGGGGGGACAAGGAGGCAAGGGGGAGGAGGTGTGATGGACTACAGTATAGAAGCAGTTTCCCAGGAAGAAGGAAACACATTCCAAGGAGGTGGCCAAGGCAAATAGGCAACATAGCCTGGAGTTGGTTGCAGACAGAGGAAGAAAGTTAGAATAGACACTCCTAGAGACTCACAGGGTATATCTGTTAGGGTGAGAGTAGTAAAGGTTTAGTCTGTCAAGATTCTGTATATTGGGTGTAGGTAAATAAAGAACTGAACTTTGTTGGATTGTTTTGTTATGTTCTTGGGCTAACATGGAACCTATGTCATGTCAAGCATGATAATTGCAATCCCCCCCTCTCTCCCCACTCTCTCCTCTCTTCTCTCTCTCATCTCTATAATTTAGAAACCACCTGTCTCCATCACAGAGGGACTCTGTATGGTATACTAGTAAAATTTCTGTCATGCATGCTCAATTTATTTCATTCTTGAAAAACTCCAGCACTGGTCCCAGGTTGTCAATATTTGAGCCTGGTTGGTAGAGAAGACAGAAAAGTTGACTCAGTGGGACATTATTCATATTTTAAAGCAGCTCTATCAGACTGTACAATATATCCTAGTACAAGTCTTTGGGGCTGTTACTAACAAATTATTAGGAACAGGGTATATGCTTTATTCAAATACTAACTAGATGAAAACAGAGATGCAGCTAATGTCTTCCCTGAAGCCCAGCATCATGTTAAGTGGAGACTGAGATTAAACTTGCACTGGAATGCAGTGCTAAAACACTATCTGAATTGGTTGGTCGCAGGCTGTAGGCTTCCAGGATTGTTGTTAAATATCTGATTCCTCTGAGGAACTTCCGCTTAATGAGGAATTTAATATTACAGTAGACTGGGTCCAGGAATCACAGAATGTGAATGAATGTAGTCCTTTCTGTATCTTACTCTAATATTGCCCATGGTCTTGTAACCTGGAGCTATCTTTGTCCTTTACAAAGAGTGCCAGAGAGGCAACTTTTGTCACTTTGACCTTGACATTTCAGTTCTACTTCATGCAAGAATATCTGCTTTGCACAGCAGATTCAGTGAACCCCAGCCTGGACATTTGTTGACCCCACTTGTTGTCTATCCCACTTTGTAATCAGGCTTGCTGAATATTACCTGCCTGGGATGAGATCATTATTGAGTCATGGGAACTCATCACCATCAAGATCGGGTACACTTTAGAATGCCACTCAAAAGCATATCTCAAAGTTCACAACCAGTGTTATGATGGTGTTACAGACTAAGATCACTAATGTGCTTGCCAAGGAGGATGAACAAGATCCCTTGGGGGGGGGGGGGAAACGCCTCCTATTCAAAGGACTTAATAGCTATGAATAAAAATTCCATCCTAGATCTGTAATGAGTTTACCTAGGTAAAAAAAAATTCCCATGAACTCCCTTCATGATATGTCGCTATGGTTGTAAAAAGGAACTGTTTTTTGATGATAACTATAAAGGAAAAATATTTTCATTAGCTATCAGATTTCGGCACTGCCATTATTTAAGAATTACAGTAGGCATACACAATTATTTCTTTTGGAGACTTCCTATTGGGCTTATCGCTAATTCTTGAGTCTTCACCAGGTGTGTATCAGCTGCATTAGCCTAACTGCATCTTTCTTGAGAATCAAATGCACACGTATCTTTGAGGAGTAGCCAGTGGTAGCTTTGTCAAGAAATTATTTCCAAAGCAGGCAGCCTTTGTCCTCAACTAACTCTAACCTAGGGCTTTAGCAGAAATTGTTGGTTTGTCTGCATGTATTGGTGTTATTCTCAGTGCTGGATGGGGATTTTGCATTTCCCCCTTAGGTTCAAGCCACTCAGCTGTTATTCATAGTTCAAGAACTTTTCTTGCTTCTGGGTTTCTGCATATAGCATCCAGCGCTTGTTAGATTTTATAGCAGTCACAACTAGCATATTTCTCTTCACAGCCTCAAATTTCCCAGGCACCTCATCAGCTCCTATTTTACTGCCTTGATCTCCTGTGCATGCCAACTGAACAAATACTCCATCATGATTCTAATATTGGCACCTAGTGATATGAGGGATTTGCATAAATTCTGCTCAAACATGGAAATATAAGTTTCACAGCAGCAAGAAAACCTTCCACAAGTCAGTTTTATGCAAGGCAGTAAAAACTTGTTATTTGACATTTGCAGAATCTAATCAATTGAATGCAAGGTCAATTTTGTTGCAAGCTGACTTCTTTCTTATGTCATTATAGTTTTAAAGCATACTTGTTATACAACACTATTTCTGCCCTTCACCTGCCTGGTGGATGCTTTTCATCTGTTTTTTTTTTATCATCCAACAGTGAAACATTTCCTCAAAGTTTTTTGGACTTTCTTCTTTCTTCTTATTTTTGCATTTGTTTTTGTTGTCAGTTTTATTAATTCTTACCTCATTGCTGACCAAATTATTTGAACAATTGGAAATGTCTTACTACTGAATGCTGTTTATTTTTTAATCATGGCTCCCCCCCCCTCTGGAATAGTCTGTTTCTGTAGATTTGTGCAATACCTCCCCTTACAATGTTTAGCAAGCTGGTTAAGACAGCTTTTTTTTAAAAAATACAGTGTATAATTCTTAAGACTATTAAGAATTAAGCCAATCATCTACTGGTAAGCTTGTTAGTCACTCATGAGAGTGATGCTCAATGATCATAAAGAAAAATAATGAGGTTACTTATTTGTAATTGATATCCTATGTGTGGTCATTTATGCATTCAAACTCTCTGCTTACCTCCTGCAAACTTTGATAGTGAATATTCCTAATAATCAAGGACTGCTGCGACACTCTTGGGAACTGAGAGCAGCAGTGAGAGCCTTACCCAAGACAATCCACAGGGGAGATGTGTTTCTTACTTACTTATATCTTATTTCTTACAAACCAAATAAATCATACTGTATTTTGTGGAAACCCAGGCAAATAGCAGTGTGGGATTAACCACTGGCCAATAGGGGATGAATTGGAGGAGAATTCCCCCATTGGTTGAAAGAAAACATTTTTCATTTACTTCAAAAAAGGAACTGTTTGTGGGTCCTGGAAGGTTCCAAATCCTGTGAAGCAGTCAAGATGGGGGCATTCCTGCACTCAACTTTTGATGACAGGAATGGATCAAGGGAAGGAATGAACCACCATTTGGATCCTGTTGTGGTGGAATGTAGTCTGGATGTCCAAGAGGGAGGGGCTGCATTCCAGAGGGCATGGAGGCAGTGAAGCATGGAGCATTTGGTCGGGAGAAAGAGTTAAGGAGGCTCCTCCCTAGCAATATCTACAGCATGTCTATAGTGATGCAAATAGTGGCTTTAGTTTGGCAAGATTTCTATCTGTAGGTGAGGAACAATAAAGGAAACTGCTCAGAAGTAACTCCATGTGTCTTTCTTGGTTCTTGGGGCCTGAACTGGGTGATATTATTCAAATATAAGGATGCTGAGAGTTTTAATGAATTCTTAGTTGCAGAGTGTTGAGAAAAGCAACATCTCAGTGCCTATCACATATCCTTTATAAAGTAAATTCAAGCTGTTGCCCTTTGACTGCAAGTTCAGTCTTCCTGCTAGGGCAGGGAGGAAAATTGTTATTCCTTCAACTTGGCAAAATATCTGGCTGTTTAAAAGAGCAACCATTCTTTTGTTAAAAGCAAAAGCAGAGAATAATTTGCCTTCTTCCAACTTATGGCCTCTCCCAAATGAAAAGCCTTTAATGAAGCTTGTTCCTTTTGGAGAGGTTATTTGCAATATGATCTTGGTGACTCCAGCAGTAGCTTAAGGCCTAATGGGCATCGTGAAAACTCACTGTTTGCCACCCCATTATGTAAATGGAAAGAACACCGGCTTGGAAAATCTATGTGTCAAACAGGCAGAAGCAGATTTTGAGTGCCTGGTTGGAAATATCAGAATGGCAAAAACCAAGCTGTTCTTTTAGTGATGACCTAAGAATGTGCAAGAGAAATACATTGGTCAAGGTCAAAGGCTCTGTCTCTGTATCTATGTCTGTCTGTCTGTCTGTCTACCTACCTACCCACCCACCCACCCCCCCACCCACCCACCCACCCACCCACCCATCCATCCATCCATCCATCCATCCATCCATCCATCCATCCATCCATCCATCCATCCATCCATCCATCCATCCATCCATCCATCTATCTATCTATCTATCTATCTATCTATCTATCTATCTATCTATCTATCTATCTATCTATCTATCTATCTATCTATCTATCTATCTATCTATCTATTGTATTTGCTATACTTTGCAGTTGTGTATGTTTTTAAAAGTGTAAATAAAGTTAGCCTAGGAAATCATGCTATCTATCTATCCCATCCCACCTGGAGGTGACTCTTTGTAGCTTGCCATCAGTAAAAAACTGATAAAAATTAAAACATCACAGCAATACATAGTATCATTAAATTAGCTTAAAATTGACAAAAATGGGTAGGAAAGAAGCAAGATAGGGCATAGGGCAGTGAGATGGGGGGGGAGGGAGGGAAGGAGATGGAGTCTTATAATAGTCCATTAATCACCTAATCATAAAGTACCAACAAGATATGAAAAACTTTTGAAGTTCTATAATCTGTGGAATTTTTCATGCAGGGAAAGAAAGGAAAGAGAGATAAGAAGCTGTGCTTATTTCTCTTAGTACTGTTTCCTAGGGCCTTTAAGTAATTTATTTTTCAAGTGATACATATATTTTAGTTGAGTTAGGGTTATACCTTGGCCGCCAGACCTATTAATATTTTCATGGTTTTGCTATAGTAAATACAGGCAGTCCTAGACTTACAACAATTCATTTAGTGACCATTCAAAATTACAACTGTACTGAAAAAAGTGACTTAAGGACAGTTTTTCACACTTATAACCATTGCAATATCTCTATGGTCATGTGATCAGAATTCAGACGCTTGGCAACTGACTCATATTTATGATGGTTACAGTGTCCCGGGGTCATGTGGTTACCTTTTGTGATCTTCTGATGAGCAAAGTCAATGGAGAAGCCAGATTCATTTAACAACCATGTTACTAACTTAACAACAGCAGTAATTTACTTAACAACTGCGACAAGAAAGGTCATAAAGAGGGACAAAATTCACTTAACAACTTTCCCACTTAGCAATAGAATTTTTGGACTCAAAAGATGAAACTAATGAAATGGTATAAGCCAAAATTTGTCTTCCATTTTGTTTCAGAGCTTACTTGCTTATTACAGAATGGCAGAGGATACCTTTGCATATCATTGCTCTTATCTTTCAGTCACTCTTCCAATCATCCATGCTTCCTGGTTTCAATGCTTTCATCCTAGAGTGCATTTTTCTGTTTAATAAATGTACATACATTTCTAAAATTCAGTTTTCACTTTGTCATAATGGGGTACTGAGTGTAGATTAAGGAGAAAAAAAATGAATTTCAACAACTGTAGAATCAGGCTGCAGCATAACAAAACTGACAAAAGTAAAGGGGGTCTGAATACTTTCTGAATGCACTGTATGCCTGGAGCCCCCTTGTTATTTCTTTAAGATTTTATGAAATTGTAGGAAGTCAAGGATGCTGCAGCTGGAGATGTAATTGTGCAGTAGAGATGGGAAACTTATTTTCCTTCTCATTGTAGCTAAGTAGAAATTTTATTGTTTTTTTTCCCCCTCGTCCTTTGACAAAATTGATTGATGCCCTATTTCTTCCTTTTCCTTGTTTCCATTTGTGTTTGTTTTTTTGGCATCTTATGTTTTGTATTGTTTTTGTGTTTTTTGAATCATTCTTTGTTTGGAAATTTTTTTAACAATTAGTAAACCACTTTGAGTTGATGCGAATTGGGGGGAAGCAGAAGAAGCAGAAGAAGCGGAAGTGGAAGTGGAAGCAGAAGCGGAGGAGGAGGAGGAGGAGGAGGAGAAAGAAGAAGAAGAAGAAGAAGAAGAAGAAGAAGAAGAAGAAGAAGAAGAAGAAGAAGAAGAAGAAGAAGAAGAAGAAGAAGAAGAAGAAGAAGAAGAAGAAGAAGAAGAAGAAGAAGAAGAAGAAGAAGAAGAAGAAGAAGAAGAAGAAGAAGAAGAAGAAGAAGAAGAAGAAGAAGAAGAAGAAGAAGAAGAAGAACTGGTGATTACTTTCTCTGTATTTCTGCACTTTAGAAATCCAAGACACTAGAAGATCTTTGGATTGCCTACTCTTGCTAAACAATCTAAATTAGTGTATATGTGTACACTACAGGAATCTGACATTTCCTTTTCATAATCTTTAGCTTCAATTTCAAGTGCATATGCCAGGGATAAATAGAAAAGCATACTTCATTTCGGTAAGGAAATGCCAGAATGTAAAAATGTGCTTTCTTTAAGACTGGTGCATGATCACATTGCAATTCCACTTAATTTTTCTTGAGACATTCTATTTCAGATTGAAATTTAACATTCCACTCACACGTGGTACAAGTGATTTCTTAACACTGTGCTTTAAACTAAAGAAGAGGAGAGCAGGTACATATGATGCAGCACGTTCAATCAAATTTTATTGGAGAGAGCAACCTTTTGTTTGAATTATTTGGATCTCCTCTTAAGTAACATAAAGTGTCATGCGAGCAGGTTTTATAAAGTTTTGTGCTTTGAATAGTGACAAGATTGTTTCCCACTCATAATAAATAAAGTCAGAAAAAAACCCTTCTCTGATTTATTTAACTGCCCTTGTTGGTGAGAGGGGCCAAGTCACTCCTTCATAATAAACCGTATTCCTTCGCAGTCAAAACCTTACCATGATGTATAAACACCAAACAAGTGTAAAATATGCTATCTCGCTCATCCCTTATATTTTTACTGTAGCACAATGCAAACATAGAAGGAGGATCAATATGTATATATTCAGGGCTTTTTTTCTCATAGAACGCCCAGAACGGAGTTCCGGCACCTTTTTTGGATGGAACCTTGTAGGGTAGGCAAGGCAGGTTGTATAACATGTGTGAGTTCCGGCACCTTTTTTTTTTTTTTTAAGAAAAAAAGCACTGTATACTGTATATTAATCCTCCTTCTATGTTTGCATTGTGCTACAGTAAAAATATAAGGAATGAGAGAGATAGCAAATTTTACACTTGTTTGGTGTTTATACAATGTCTCTTTTTCAGAAGCAGTATTATTTCTTTTCTTTTAAAAGCTGAGATTTTCATATGCCCTCTTTCTCCAGAGAATGCTGAAAAAGAGACATTGTCTCTGCACATTGTCTTCCTGTTAAACTGGTCTTTCTCAACAGGCGGCAGGTTCAGTTCCTTATGAAGGGGCCACTCCTCTCCCAAAAGGTATTATATAGACTAAAGCCCAGGAAACGTTCGAGAGTGTTGCATTTATTCTGTTTTGTCAATCTGCCCAGGAACTGATTACTGACCAACAATCCTTTCTTTGTCTCCGCTGAACAGGAGTCATACTTTTCCATTCTCCTGCGGTCTTATTTATACTTGTGTTTAAATTGTTCTTTTACATTTCTTTTAACCAGTTGTTTTATTGTATGCTGCCCAAAGCCACACCTGTAACAGAAGACATTAAAAAAAATTGATACCTACCGACCCACCTACCCACCTTTGGAGATTTCATTGTCATCTTCCTGTTAGAGCTGCAGAGATAACTTTCTCAAATCGTCTTTTGGATCATTTCACTTGCTCAGTTTGATGATTGCCTTCTAAATGGTGTCATGGCAGATGCATATAATGCCTCTCTCTCTCTGATCAGAAGACAACCACATTCCTCTGAATGTGACTGCCCAGATTTAATGAGCGAATAAATGAACAAATAAATATATAAGTACCTCAGTTCTTGTTTTGGATCAGAATCACAATAACTTGTGAAAGCCAGCATGATTTTCCAGGCTAATTTTATTTATGCATACACAGTTGTAAAGTATAGCAAATACAATTAATAGATAGATAGATAGATAGACAGACAGACAGACAGACAGACAGACAGACAGACAGACAGAGACAGACAGACAGACGGACAGACAGACGGACAGACGGACAGATGGACAGATGGACAGACGGACAGACAGATAGATACATAGATATAAAGAGATAGATACACACTTTCTAATACCATGGCTAGGGACAGAATTTGGCCCGGGAGGGTACACGAGCCTGGCTCCAGGGAATTATAAACGCTTCTCTACGGGAGGGTGCCTTCCCCGTGGCCTTAAAGGAGGCGGTGGTGAGGCCCCTCCTTAAGAAGCCTTCCCTGGACCCAGATGTATTGGCTAACTATCGCCCGGTCTCCAACCTTCGCTTTGTGGCGAAGGTTGTTGAGAGTGTGGTTGCGCAGCAATTCCCTCGGCACCTGGAGGAAACAGTCTATCTGGACCCGCTCCA
>NW_015386682.1:83242-86133 GCF_001527695.2 Protobothrops mucrosquamatus | reverse complement strand
GTGCTGTCAGCCAGACAGTGCCGGCTGGCGACTCCCAGGGGGAGGGCCTTCTCGGTGGGAGCTCCCACCCTCTGGAATGAACTACCCCCAGAGATCCGGGTGATCCCGGATCTCCCTTCCTTCCGCCGCGCCCTTAAGACATGGCTATTTCAACAAGCAGGACTGGCCTAGGGGGAGATTTTTAGTGGGGTTTTAAAAACAATTTAAAAAAAAAATTTTAAATTGACACAGGCCAAATCAAATATTTCTTTTTAATTATGCTTTTAAATTGGGGTATTTCTGTATTTGTTTTTATCAGGCTGTCAGCCGCCCTGAGTCCGTAAGGAGAAGGGCGGGGTAAAAATCCAATAAATAAATAAATAAATAAATAAATTTACTTTTCATTTCTGAACTTCATGTAAATGCCATTTCATGAAGCTTTCCTTTTTTCTCCTTCTATCTTTCCCCCCATTTCAAATTTCAGAGTATAAATGGCAGCATTATTTCTTGGAAAGTAGATGTGGATCTTAAGTAGCTGATATAACACTCTTTATGAACCTTCTATAGAGGCATTAATGATTTCAGCAGCAAATTTTAACCAGGAGAAACTAGCCATTGGAACAGATGCTGAAAGGGCAGGTATTCATAGGTCATTTGTGGGACTTCTCAGGTAGAACGCTTCTTGGAATGAGAACTAGAATTCATACTGAAGATGATTTAGTTTTACTGGGATACAGTTTTGGGAAATGGGACTTACTAGCATAGTAAATGGACAATCCTTTCTGCATTGTCTGTCAATGGTGGACAGGTTTGAATCAAGCACTGGGCAAGCCAGATGATTAGGGTCACCATACTTTTTAGTCTTTCTTCATTTTTTTTCTCCTTTCCCCATTCCACCTCAGCTTTATTTGCAAAAATATTTTTGAAAATAGGCTGAGGATCTCTTGAAATTAAGTCATGGGCCAGAGTTTGTCCATCTCCACTTTAGCAGCTGGATGCAGTGGTCAAATCACAAATATACATTACTGATTGTATTCAGTTCAAGTTACATTGAGAAAATATATTGTAGCCAACTTGAGAAAATATATTGTAGCCAACTTGGGGGATATATAGACAGAGTCATGCATTCCATGGTAAGCATCACAAGAAGACGACAGGATATTGTTCTCCTTTCAATTTATTTATTTTGTTGAGTTACCCACTTTACATAGTGACAACAGAATATAGGAGTAGATGTCTATGTTCACTCAAAACGCTTGACTACATTAGGTCGAAATCTTACGCATTCATTCATATAATAAGTTTGTCTTGATGATTTTGATTAGTTCTAATATTTATTTGTAGATTCAGCCTTCTTGGTTAGTTAATTACTAATTACTAGATGTATGTACGGTATGTATATATGTATATGTATGTAGGTCTTTGGTTATTCGGGTTTTCTCCCGCGTAAAATTAGAAGTGTCTTGGCGACGTTTCGACGAAGTCACATTCATCATCTTCAGGCTGGTGTCTTCAGCTTCGTGCTTCTACTCCTAGACACCAGCCTGAAGATGACGAATGTGACTTTGTCGAAACGTCGCCAAGATACTTCTAATTTTACGCCGGAGAAAAACCGAATAACCAAAGACCTACATACAAACACCCGCGAAAACCTCAGAAAACATGTATATGTATGTATATATGTGTATGTATGTATGTGCATGTAAACTTACTCCATAGGAAAGGATAACTTGGAGGGAAGAAGAAAAGGGGAAAAGAGAGAGGGGCTAGGAAAACATTACTTTTTTGTTTTTTTTAAAATAGCATTAAGATGCCCCTAACAATAAAAATGAATGAATTAATAAATACATAAATAAAGTATGTAAATACCATTCTGGGAAATGCTGAGCACTTAGTCCTTCAAAGTAGGAGCAAAATATAGCATGTGAGGATTTCTACATATTAATAGTTGCTACCGTAGATGATTGTTTCACCAAGATGAAAATTCAAAATAGACTGGTTTAAATTATGACTGCCTTAAGCTCAAACTATTACTGGCTTTAAAGATTTCAAGATCCCTTCCAACTTTATAATAATAATAATAATAATAATAATAATAATAATAATAATAATAATAATAATAATAATAATAATAATATTTAGGACTTTCCATGATAGAAAGAAATATCCTGCTTGGTGAAAAAAATTACTTTCTTGAATGTTGTAAATGGAACAAAGGAACCAAGAAATAGCTGAATTGGGCCATTTAATATACTGAAGACAAAAGGTTTTACAGATGGTCACTACTACTGATCTAGTAGACCCTTACATTTTGGGGTCAAGAGAGTTGGCAATAGTCACCCACAAGAAGAACAGAGAAGACTCTTTCCACAAAAGGTGCCTAAGTGAATTCAGCCCTTGCTGTGATACAGAACAAATTGCAGGTGCAATAATAGTTTGTTCTGAGGCTCTCCCCTCTCCCCTGTATTTTGTGATCAGTGGTTCAATGTAACAGAGACAAGAGCAAGACCAGCTTCATGAGGAGAGAGTTAAAGCCAGGGTTGCTAGGCCACCCTGATGAGACTATGAACAATTAATGAAGAAACATTCTTGAGATACAGAATGATTATCAAACTAACAAGGCATCTCTTGTTAATTCTAGTATAGTTTTCTGTACAGTTTTAGATACCTGTTCTGTTCACAGCGTTTTGCTTTGCTATCCCAGAATACTGAAAAGTCATGTGGGCACACGACCTGAGAGAGGGAAAATAATTCTTCTTCATATTGAGTTATTTTTTCTCTTAAACGAAGGCAATTTAAAAATAGCGTTGCAACTTAAGATGTTTCCATTCTGGATGCTTATTCTGAAATAGTGGTTCTCTCTCTCTCTCTCTCTCTCTCTCTCTCTCTCTCTCTCTCTCTCTCTCTCTCTC
>NW_015386682.1:77664-83134 GCF_001527695.2 Protobothrops mucrosquamatus | reverse complement strand
TGTGTGTGTGTGTGTGTGTGTTTGTGTGTCTATGTCTGTGTGTCTGTGCATTGTATTTGTATTTCCAGTTGATTTGCAACTCTTCTTTGCTTTGTTGTAGCTTCTGTCCTTTTTTTCCCTACTAGCAGGAAATCCATTTAGGAAAGTAATATGAATTGCTGAGCAATACCTATGACTGATAGAGCTAGGAATCACCTATCTAAAAGCAGCCTGAATTGTACATCAATAAAATGAGAAAAATCAACCAACCAATAGAAGGCAGAAAAAAAGTAGATGGATCAGTTCAGGGATCCAAAAATTATTCCAGGCCAAAGCTGGCCTTCAATAGACTGCCTTCTAAAAATTAGTGTGTGTGTGTGTTTGTGGGGGGAAGATAAAAATAAAAAATTGATTTCATTTACATTGAATTAAAGTTAAGCATAAGCTAAAATGATTGGTATCCAATCATGTATTTACTAATTTCCACCTTCTATCAAATTAAAAAGGATAATTTACTAACAAATTTTGAAGGTCTCTGGAGTTAGCAACCAATTGGGCTTCACCAGCATCCCATCTTAATTCAGTTATAACTTTCTTCCTTTTCTTCTTGAAGACTCTAGAAAAACATTTGGCAGATATAATGGTTAAAAGGTGAACGTCCAAAGATCAAAGATTCATGTTGACTAAGCCTTACTACCTGTGTATAGAAAGGTGTCCTTGTGCTTGCTTGTGTAAAAAGTACTGTATTCACATCTGAGGAAGACAGGGAACAATCAAGAAGAGGGCATGGAGCTGGCAAAAGAACTGCTTAAGTAAACAAGTAGAAAACAACTTTTTTCTCTGGTGCCTTGGAGTCTGTCAAAGTCAAGAACAAATGACAGAATTACTCAAGGATTCATTTATTTGTGTTAATCATAGTGTTACTGTAACAACAGGAAATATCCACCTTTTATCCCTCCCTACCTCTAATATGCACTCCTTAAAAGCCGTCCGCATTTGTGCCTAGATGTCTGTTAGGAATACCAACAAATAAATTAACAGTGCTTATCATATTGTTGTGGCTACCAAGAACGTTGTTGTGATCTTTTTAGCTGAGTTTAAATACTTCTTACTTTCTGACTGAAAAAAAAGTTACATTAACCAATAGTTTATGGATGGTTCCATTTTTTCCCTCAGCTCTGACTGTGCATTGCCAGAATATTGGCAGTATCTATTTGTCAAGGCAGTTCCAAATATGGCATTCCACTAGTCTACTGAGATGTTTATTGCATTTGAAAACCATTTTGTGTTACAGTATTTGCACTGCTAAATGCATCTGAATAGTTTCAGTCCAAGAATGGCACTTAGATTGAAGTATTCCTTTTCATTCTTTTGACAGGAATCCTTTGTGAAAATGCAGAAGATATACTGCAGTAGTTAGAGTTAATATTAAGTGGTGAATACCGACCAATAAAGACTTAATTAAAGACAATACTGTAGCTGTAGGTCATTACTGTAATTACACTGCTGACTATGTTATTGTACTTGGTTGTAATACCCTGCTGGATTTGAATTTGATAAGGCAGCTCATCAAACTGCATATTTCAATTTACGTAAGGCTTAAATATTTTCTGCAGCAGTGTTCTTTTCTGATATATAGATTATAGTTGAAGGCATAATTCATCACAAGTTTGTATTGGGCTTCCCCCGGAGTACATTGATTTGTGGAGGTGGAGTGACTGTTTTTAGCCCTTGATGTGCTACTGAATTGTTTATGAATGTATTCTAGAAGTCAGAAAAAGTGCCACAAGAACAAATTGCCCTCCCATATCATTTTGAACCAATCTTTCACAGTCATATTATTTATGGCGAATGTGAGGAATATCTGTATTGAGCTTTCCTTAAAAATATTTGTAAGTGTATTAAAAGCAATGAATGTGCATTGTTTAGTAGGGAAACATTCAGACAATGAATGTTTGTATATAGAAACAGCTAAATTTATGTGCCACTGAAAAACAAGTTTACAGAGGAGACTGGTTGAGCTAGCTAATAATTTACATTAAGGTATTTCCATGCAGTTCTGCGGATACTGTATTATGTATTCATTTATTATGTTAATGTACTATCATAATCTAAGTCATTAGAATTAGTCCAGCAGTTTACATCTGTGATTAGAGAGCCATAATGGACTGAAGCAGTTTCTATCCTTCCATATACTGTGTATGTATGAGAATTTTTTTTGTGAGTGTATATGTTTCTGTGTGGGTGTGTATTGCCTCAACCGGAGGCCTTCTATATTTATCTGAGGCATTCCAAAATTCATCTTAACATGGGAAGCTGAGAGGGAAAATGGAGGGTAAATGACAAAGAAGACTTATCTAGTACTCCTTTGCAGTCAAAGTCTGGCACTGCATTCTTAGAAAATGTAGCTATACATAGGGGTACCACTAAAAATCACCTGGAAGCTTCAGCTGGTCCAGAATGCAGTGGTGTGGGCAGTGATAGGTATGATTCAGTATGCCCATGTCACACCTCTATTTTGCGAGTTCTGCTAGTTGCCAGTTTGCTTCCGGGTATGATTCATGGTGCTGGTCACAACTTGTATGCTCTAGATGGCACAGGCCTGGTTCCTTGAGAGACCATCAATCTCCTATAGCATCTGTCCAACTGGGTTCCATCTGGTAGGGTTGGTATGCACTAGGTTCCATTGATTAAATAATGCCACCTTTCAGGATCATAAAGCGTGTCTTCTTGTAACAGCACCTGCCCTCTTGAATGACACCCCAGCCCCAATCTCCCCGCACAGATATAACTGATATTTCAAAGTTCCTTAAAGACCTGGTTCTTCATCCAGGTCTTTGGAGAGGACAACTAATACTTCTTTCTTCCTTTCTGTTTCCCTCTTGGTTTTTCTTTGCCATGGTTGTTTTTTTTTTTGTCTTGTGTTGTTTTTGTGTTTTTATATTGTTGTGTTAAAATGTTTTAACAATTGTAAGCCACCCAGAGTGTTGGTGGCATATAAATTTAATAACAAGTAGTAGTATTATGCTATCGGAACCTTATTAGGGTCTCACTTCTAAGCCAGAACTGAATACTTTTCTTTCCTGGTTTTTATAAAAGTGATTCAAGTGCTTCTTGTTTCTGTTGGTTCTGAGTGCTTTGACTGTAATATATATATACATTGTTTTAAGTTATTATATCTATTCTTCCTCCAAGGAATAGAGGATTACATGCATGCAGACTGTTTCTTTGATCCATCTTTTATTGTATAGCTCTGTGAAATTAGCTTGTGCTGAGAATCAGTGTTTGACCTTTGTAGGAGAAAATTTGTTGTCTTGTTTTACCCAACTTTCCATTTTGGTAATGTATCTGAGAATACCCCATGCATGTGCCCCAGGACCTTAAAAGTATCAGCACTGAAGTAAATTATTTAAGAATAATAACCTGATGATTTGTTGAACAACTCATTGTGCTGGACCATAACCAGTGGATGGGTTCATACATAGCTCTAAATCAGACATGTCAAACACAAGGATGTGGCCCGCAAAGTAATTTCATGTGGCCCATGAAACCATCCTGGAAACAGTAAGGGAACGGCCCCCTCTGCCTTGGCCCTGGCCCAGGCCAGCTGGGAGCCAATGTACAATTTTGTGGTGGCCCTCTATGCTGAAACGCATTCAGTCTTAGCTCCATAAGCCCCCTCCCTGCATGGCCTGAGAGGAACAGCGAGGCTCCTCCAGTGGACCATGCCTTGGCACTTGCCCTGGTCCCACCCCCTTCTGCCAGAGACCCTCAGATCTATCCCACTCCTGCCCAGACCCCCACAGGCACCCTTGATACGAACGATGTAGAGCTGCCCACACCCACCCAGTAGGCCACACCCACTCCATCCACACCCACCCAGTAGGCTGCACCCACCCTGGCCACACCCACCAGGCCCCCTGAGGGCAACCGCAATGCTGATGTGGCCCTCAATGAAATTGAGTTTGACACCTCTGCTCTAAATCAAAAATAAACAAGCAAACACATTAGAATAGAGTGGGGAATCAGCCAATCATATACTTGCAGTTGAGTTGTTTACTAGTCCTCATGTCAAGACTGGACTTCATTTGTTCATTGCAGTTTTTAAACCAGCTGATGAATTCTGGCTACATAAGCAGAGAATGCACACAAGTCCTTCTCAGCAAGACAGAAGCAATGCACATTCTTCATTAGCACTTGCTACAGCTTCCATAAGGAGAGACTGGGGCAGTGTTAATCCCTTGGTTGAGTCAGATCTTTAGTGGAACCCTGGAACTGATCTCCTCTTTGTCCAGTTGAATAATGCTCTTATTTTTCCTCTTCTGGGGCTGTGAATGCTTTCTTCATTAAATATCCACATCTCTACCTCTTCGCCCTCACTTCCTTGCATTCATCTGTCCATGCTGTTGATTATTGGCTGTGGTCTTGGACCCCAGACATCATTTAATCAATTCCCCTCCTCATGTAAGAAATCTTGTCACCGTGTGCCAATATAGACAGATTGCTTTATGCATATCTCTGTGTTTCATGGTTTCTGGCACTGAGATTATTAGTGTGGTTGAAATCACAGCAGGTTGGATTAAAAAGCAGCCCTTTTTCTCTGCTGGGATTTCAGCAAAGAGACAATGTTTATAATTTTTTTCCAGTAGAAAACTGATTGCAACTAAGAGGATACTTGGCCTGAAAGCTGGGAATTATTGTATCATATGATTAAATGAAAGCTTACCTTGTTATAAGGTAACTAGACATATCCCAATAGAATTGAGACAATGTTTGATTAAGCCAGATTTTCCTACTTTACATTCAAGGAACAAATTAAAGAATAATTGAGATCCTTTTCAGATCTTTTAGAAGCTGAATATATAAAGCCTCAGCTCCAGGTGGCAAAGCAATTAGTTGATGAATAAAATGAACAGTACTGTCATTTGTCAGATGTTTAAATTCTGCAGATAAGTTAATGTGTTCCTTAAGCCAAATAAACTGTGATGTAGCAAACAATGAACTCCTCTGAGAAAGAGAAGCAATATAAAATTTGCCCTGCAACCATTTAACCAAAAAAAGCACTCACCAAATTAATGGTTTGATCACTTAAGACAGGTTTGCCATTTTAAAGCAGAAATTCTTAAATAAATGAGTTAATGGGTTTAAAGTATTATTGATATGTCTCCTAAATTCCTACCAGATTATAAAGCAATTCTCCCCAACTTGGTACACAGTGCGTGATTTTATACCACTTTAGCCATTTCTACAATTCTACTCTTTTTATTATTTATTATTTTTATTTTTATTTTTTTTATTAATTGCATTTATATCCCGCCCTTCTCCTTTCGGACTCAGGGCGGCTGACAAATTAGATAAAATACTAACATATATACATATTATGCTTAATTAAAAATTTAATTAAAACGAAATATTTGAATATGTCCAATTAAAAGTAATTAAAACCCCTATAAAATCCCCTAGGCCAGTCCCGCTTGCTGGAACAACCACG
>NW_015386682.1:63327-74555 GCF_001527695.2 Protobothrops mucrosquamatus | reverse complement strand
GCTCCGCTCGTCTGCTCGCCAGGCCGCTCCGCTCGCCAGGCCGCTCCGCTCGTCTGCTCGGCTTCCCCTCACAGCTCACGGCTCCGCCTGGGTGGTCCCGCGGTCCGACTCGTCCTTTTCGCTCGCCGACCCTCTCCTCCTTCCAACTCCGGCCGGTGAGCACCCCCGGACCTTTCAAGGCTCCCCCATCTCCGCTGAGGACCCCGCGGAGATTACGGAGCCGAAAACAGTAGGTCCGCCATCCTCGCACATGCGCACAGCTTAACCTCTTGAACTTAATCTTCTCTGATGGGACTAGGAAGTTGGTCCTATCCATCTGGAGGGTGTGAGGTTGGAGAAAAATAGTATATAGAAATACTATGTATTATGATATAGAAATATATATGGGGAATATAGTCTGGGAGAGAAGATATGAATGAAAGAAGATTGTTCATACTTAATATGAACAAATGACATTTTAAACACATTTCAAAACTTTATTTAAAAAACAAACAAAAAAGCCAAAACCCGTAACCCTGTTCCATCACTTAAAATTACAAGAGTTTTGAATTCCTGAGTTCGGCTGAATTTTACCCTTCTTATTTGGAGGTATTGTTTAGATATATGATCAGCACATGGTAGCAATGTTGGATTTGTATTCCTCCCTGCTATAGCAGAAATTCATAAGCTGTTTTAAATTTCCCAGAATTTAAAAAGAAGATTTGGGTGGGGGAGAAGGAATAGCACAATTGTTCTAAATTCTGTTTTGTAAGGATATTTCGGCTTTTCAAAGACTGTGCATCAGTAGTCTAAAATATTAATGTGCGTATTTTTGATACAAGCTGGGTCACTTATTTATGGAGTCATACTATGCCCTGGTTCACTTTCAAGTCTGTTTTATTTACCCAGATAATTAGCAAAAGAAAAGGAAGAAAATTTGGCATTGTTACAAGACTAGGGGAAGGTTTTGACTACTCTTGTTAGAAGTGCCAACAGTTTGATCCCTCCCTTCTAGCTGTTTCTTTAACAGCAAGTTCATTTACAGTAATTAAGAGGTGATACTTTACCTCCAAATCTTTCTCTTTTGAAACAAACATACAGTCCATGCATAGCTGATACTTGTTTCATCATGGACATAGGCAGTATTTTTTTCTCTCCTGTAAACCTAATCTAATACATATCTTATACTGCATACATTTTCTAATAGGCAAAGATGAAATTCTGGAGCAGAGGCACAATTTATTTCTTTATTAAACCAAGTTTATATAGTTGCCCAGCTCACAACAGATGATTCTGTTTGAATAAGATATTAAAAACCATTTTAGGAGATATGGAGACACACTTAGCAGCATTGTTCAGGGGTCAAAGAACAGCTGGATGGTCTGCCTCCTGCCTACCCATCTCTATCTATCTATCTATCTATCTATCTATCTATCTATCTATCTATCTATCTATCTATCTATCTATCTATCTATCTATCTATCTATCTATCTATCTATCTATCTCTATCTATCTATCTATCTATCTATCTATCTATCTATCTATCTATCCCTCCCTTATCTATCTATCTATCTATCTATCTATCTATCTATCTATCTATCTATCTATCTATCTATCATCTATCTATCTATCTATCTATCTATCTATCTATCTATCTATCTATCTATCTATCTATCTATCCATCCATCCATCCATCCATCCATCCATCCATCCATCCATCCATCCCTTTATTTAAGTTGGTATAGGCCATTCCACTCTACCAGCCAACATAGTGGAATAAAATACTTCTAGCCTCTAAGCAGAATCCACCCTGTACATCTTCCCCAAACTAGAGATTTCCAATCCATTGGCTTTCCTTTCACTAAGTCTGACTTGAATTCTTCTAAGATTGGGATCAGGCTCTTCCACACCTCTGGCCCATCTCACTTGGTTAGTAGGGAACATTAGTGGCATTTTCCCCACTATCACTATCAAATTTCTTCTCTGGTCTCATCCTCTAAACCTTCTATAAGAATCTTCTTCTGTATAAGTCTCTCCAGATGCTTTTAGAGTCTTCAACCATGCTGCATACCACTGCTCTACTCATCTTCTACCCTTTAATGTTCTCCTTTTCTTAATTTCCATTCCTTTTTTTGTCCTTCAGTCTCTACATTTTTCTTCCTTTCACACTTCACTCCTTTCTCCGCATACTTTCTCTCTCCTTCACCTTCTCTGCTCTTGCAGTTGTTCCACTGATTTGCTTCCACAAAGGATTCGTCCCAGAGATTCCATTACCTGTTTTTCTCATATTATATGGAAAATATATAGAAGTAAATGCAATTACATATTCAGTTTTTATTTAAGATAATTAATATCTATATAAAGTGTTTTCCAGTGAAGCCAGTCTGTCAGAACACCCGGTTTGCAAAGCAATCTACTTATTGCTCTAGGAGCATTTTTTTTATCATACAGGCAGACACTACTGCGACAAACTATATATATATATATATATATATATATACATACATACCATGGCAAATATATTTCATATGTAGCAAAGCTAAATAAGAAAGTCCAGCTTTCAAATAGGACAAAAAACTATCTATCAGATAGAATATGAGCCAGACTTTAAAAAGAACTTTACATTCCAGTGAATTCTAGTTTATTCAAAAGCTATCACCTGTGGAAATAAAAAAAAAAACTCAGTTGGAATCACTATTGAAAGATCTTAATTGTCCTACATAATTCATTTTTATTTTTCTAAACAAGCATGTAGTAGCATGTGGAAAGAATGAGCTATTTGTTTTTGCAAAGGTGGATATCATTACGAAGGAAAAGAAGCAGGCTGCAAACTTATATACTGTAGAGATTAGGATGCTTAAGCCCAATGGTTAAACATTAGAGGACAGGTGGCTTGTACTATGTGCAATAATTTCAAGGAGTTTATTTTTTGTTGGATTTGGAATTTTGCTACTGTTTTAGTGCCCTATTAGATTTTTATTCTGCCTTTCCATCTAAAGTGTGTTCTCAAGATGGGTAACAGAAATAAATATAATGCAAACTAATTAAAACCCAATAGAAAACACAACTCACATAGTAAAATGATTGTAAACATAAAATTTAGCACACAAAAGATTGAATCAAAAGAGTGCATGATTTAATGAAGTATAAATTGTCATTTATTTTGTCTTGAAATCTCCCTAATTGTCTCACTCCCCATATAACAACTAGGTCTCTCACTATTGGAGGTAAAATATCCTAAATAATGCATTACATGAAATAGCAAATAATATCAGTGATATAAAGCAACTAAAAGAGAGAGAGAGAGAGAGAGAGAGAGAGAGAGAGAGAGAGAGAGAGAGAGAGAGAGAGAGAGAACAATATTGTCACCCTGAATGGACTGATGCAGTGAGAATTCACAATGACCTGGGCAGTTGACTAATCCCAAAGCAATTGGTTGGTTAATGCTTTTAGCTCTATTGAGTTCCTTCATGGAGAACTCCACTTGAAATGATGAATGCCTATCACATAGAAGTGTAGCTGCAGCTCAACTGGACCCAGATCTGAGGAACAGGATCGCCGGTGTGGAAGACAATTGGAAAGAATTCTCCTTTGGGATTGCAGGAGATGGTTCCTTCTCGGCTTCTATTCATTTTCACTGGGCTTCTACAGGAAACATTCTGGGAGTAATTGCACCTTTTCAATGCAGAGCTGGAGAAAAAAAAAGCAAATTATGTATGTGCTGGCATTCTTTTTCTCTTTTCTGAAGAAAAAAACATTCTTTAAATTTTTTTTCTCCCTTTAATCTGAGACTAAAATTCACTTCAGGGCTCCAAACCATAGGCATGCTTCATCTGTCTCGTATAATATGTGCCTTATTTTGCTTGATCCCAGATCATCTGTGGTGGCAATGGGATTAACACTATTTGACCTTCATGGCTCTGGAGGAACCATTGTGATGTCTCGGGTCAATAATTATGTGAACTTGGGAGGATTTGCCTGATGCACCATAACGCTTCTTTCTAGGCCATTCAGTGGCTTTCAGGTTCTGCTTGCTCACAATTTCAACTTATAAAAGTCGGTATCTATTATCCTCTAGTTCTGAGATTCTCAAACTTTGTCACAATAAATTAGGTAACCCAGATTGAAGAAGCAGTTGTCTGAACCACCTCACATGTAACTAAAACAAAAGGACAGATTGTCCTGAATGGTGCAGACTTGGGTTCATTCCCTTTTCTACCATCCAGGCAAGGGAGGCAAGAAAGGAGCCCCATGGAAATCAACCCAGAAAGACACAAAAACGGTCTGACACATTTGATCTCTGAGCCTCAATAAGTGGAGCTTCTTATGAGACTAACAAACACATTGATAAATGTAAGAATGGGTCATTTTCTGCCCTTCAATTAGACTCTGAACCTGCTACTTTATTCAAGGATTAATCTTGAATCTACCGATGCTTTTTCCGTCTCACTTGTGAAAAGTCTGCAGCAATGAAGATAGATACAGAAATTGGATTATACAGCATCCCCTCATTGCATTGACCCAAAGTAGATAAATTAGGACTAGGTTTTCCCCCCCAAAAAACATACACTAGAAATAGAGAGGAGATATTTTCTTTTTTTCTTTTTCTTTTTTTAAGGGATAGCCCAGTCTTGCTTAGAAGGAAATCCACATCACTCTTGATTTCCAGAAAGTCATCCTTTCCATCAAGCAGTCCCTCTCATTCTACTATTAAAACACAGCTAACATTGACTATGCTGTTCCACATCCATTAGGTTGGATACCAGGTTGTTTACAAGTTTATAGAACTTGCAGATTTCTGACAGCCAATCAGTGTTCACTTTTCCAGGCCAATTGTTTAGCACAGAAGAATGATCAACTAATCAATTCTTCATTGTGAGTTTATATCTCCTTGTGTCCACTCAGATTCATAGCAAAATGAATATCCCTCTCTCATTCAATCACATACACTTACAAATAAAACAAACTTTAATACAAGAAATTAAAATTGCCAATGTTTGTGTGATCACTATGGCAGCATGCTCCCACTAAACCTTAAGATAGAAATTCTTAGTTTTTAGTTGTCACACCATCACCCTACTCCACCCTATACTAGCAGATTCCCATGGCTTTGAAAGGTAGGGTGAAATATCTCACATTATGATATATACTCAGGAAATATATTTATTACTATGAAATGGGATCTCTCCATTTAACCAAAAGTTCAAGACTGCAACTAAGCGATGGTAAGACAACTGCACAGGTGCTGCAAAGATGAGGTATATGACATAGCTGATGTATTAAATAGAGGACATGTGACAGCGAACTCAAGGATCTGAAGGGAGGAAGCCAAGCAGCAGGGCCAAGATAATAAAGGTGGGGTACAAACAAACAAACAAATAATGTCCATCCCTGTAGTCCTCTCATAGTCATGCTCTAGAATGCTGGTGTCAGTCATCCCAACTTGGTCAGTTAGAAAAGAAAGATGTTCAGGCCCATTAGACTTTACTAAAGTCAAGTGGTTACAGAAGAAGCAAAGCTGGATCTGGGATTTTCAAGCCCAAAATATATGGTTAGCATTCTCTTGTTCCCACCTTCTCCCCTGGTTATCAACAAGTGTCCAATTAGGTGCTAACAAATTGTTTGGGTAACAGTCCCTGTCTTCCTGGGCTGGATGGTTCTGCATTCCATAATGTGACCTTGGTAATGGCTGGCAGCTCTTGTGGGACAGTCCGATGCTTAGTTTTGATTCATCTCATGCTAACCCCTTCTTATCATATCCCACAGCTCTCCGTCCCTGTTTAGCATGGCAGGCTGATAGCAGGAAATGCACAGCGTAGCAGGATGGCAGTCCTGACAGCAGACAACTCTCTTTGAGTTCTGCGATTCTGAAAACAGGTTATTAAAAAACAAAACAAAACAAAACTATAGCAGTAAACTAATCTGAAATGTGACTAGTTATTAAAATGGAAAACTCCTCAGGAGGGGCCACCCATTGAGCCTTCCACTTGAGATAAAGACAACTGATGCAGTACATCTGAATGATACAAAGGAAGGGAAATGATCTAACTGCATATGGCACAGCACTTGTATTTCTGAAGAGGCTCATAGCATATTAAATCTTGAGCTAAATTTATTATGTGCAGATCACAAATCCATGGGCAAAACCAGGCAATAAAGCATTCAGCACATTGAAAAACAATCCTTTGACAAGCTGACTTTGTTTTAATTTTATATTCAGAATCTGCAACATGCATGTTGGGTAGGCAGACTTTAAAATTTAAGGGATTAACTTTGTATTTTGTTGTACACCCCGAGATTCACCCTCAGAGTATAAGACCCATAGTTAGAGTTAAAGAACAAACCACATTATGGCTTTGCACAATATATGCCCCAGTCTGCTCCAAAACTGGTTCCAAAACTTTATACAAGCACAAGAACATAAAGTTTATAAAACAAGAACATAAAGTTCCAAAACTTTATGAATGGTGTTATCTCTATGTTATATATTTATACTATGGCCTGCATTTCCAGGGCTAATTTATTTGGGTATATTTCATGGTATCTTGACTGTTTGGCTTCAACCATAATTTAGAAGCCACAATGATTAGGTTTCCACAACATACTAAGATTTAATACATTGGTTGTGTCATAAAGGGGCAAACCATTTTCAGCTCAAATTCAGTTATTCTAAATACATAATACAGCAGTATACTGCAACATAGAACATGCATGTTCTTTATCTTTGTGTGCTTTCATCTGGTCATGCAATGTCCCATTTGAATCCATTTAAAATCTTTCCTATGCCACAATTTTGCTTTCTTCTCCCTTTGACTCATTGGCAGTGGAAAAAAACCCATAACAGATTTCAGAAACCAGTTATAAGTAACTTCCACTTCAACATGGCATTTCGTTGCTCCCGAGTCTCTAGATAGTTTTGGGGGTTTTCTTCAATGGCCATGTTAATATGCTGTCTTTCCAGTCTTACTATAGAGAGAAATATAGTAACAGTAACAAGGCTGGTGATTGGCTCGGTTCTTATTGCTTTAATATAGAACAACTTAAAAAAGGTGGATTCCCCTGGCTTCACCACCCTATCCACTGGCTGTCATCTGCTGGTGAGAAAAGTAGCCACTCAATCACTGTCTTTCATGGTAGGACAGGGTGAGGCCTGGAGGAGAATACAGGGGGGAGTACGGATGCTATGCAGAAATAGTTTGACTGACAGGTCGTAAGTGTGGAGGAAAGGTTGCCGGAAGCACTGAGGGTGTGGTCTCCCACATTACTCCTGCCTGTCCTCCAAGCTTGAGAACGGTCAGTCAGGCTAACAGGCATGTAGGAAGGTGGCATAGTGAAGTAGGAGAGAGTGAACTCAGGGTTGATGGCAAATTGCTACGGTTGGTGTCAACAAGTAAGTAAATGGCATAGGAATATGCAAGATGAAGTCGCACTCTCAGAGTAAGAGAAATGTTTTAAAATACCGCCTTATGAAGCCCTATCCTTTAATGCATTATTTGGTGACAAAACCAGTAATATACACCTGGCAAAGTCTGGTTCTTTTTCCTGATTTAAATCAATCTTTTATGAAGCACATGACAAACTTTCTCTGAAGAGAGCGCTCATAAATGAAAGTCCAGCAAGCTTTTAAGAGAAGAGTAAATCTGTATTAAAAAAGTTTTATATACTCTTTCAGAAGAGATTTAAACCCTTTGTACAAGAACGTCTAGGACACCTGAAAAGTATTTTGGAAAATGCCACTCATGCATAAGGCAGGCAGGCAGGCAGGCAGGCAGGCAGGCAGGCAGGCAGGCAGGCAGGCAGGCAGGCAGGCAGGCAGGCAGGCAGGCAGGCAGGCAGATTACCTTTGCGGAAGCAAAAAAAATCAGTCTCTTTGTAGCACAAGCTAACCAATAGAAGAATGCACTGCAACCGGAGGGGAGGGGATGGGCCCCAAGCAGCCAATAGGAGCTATTCTAATCCCAATCCCTGTTGATGTCAATAACAATATTGTGAATGAAGGCTGCCAGATTGTGTCAGAAATTTTGTTGGAAGAAATGGGAAAACTCTACTGGAACTAAAGATGCATTTAAATTGTTGTGAGCTGGGGATAGGCAATATCATGAGAATGTGCCATTTAGAAATTGCTCATTAGCCATGTTGCAGTGAGTGGAATGTGATGGGTCCATGGTCAGGTTGACTAACAGCACTGAACGAGATATACCAATCACCCAACTTTGAATAAACCCAGCTTCTAATCTTGTAAGATCATTTCTGCTAAAGATGGGAGTGGCTCCTCACATCGCAACTCTTTTAATCTTCTCAGCTTTCCTCATGAAATGACAGCTATCCAGATTTTTAATCTGTGGTGGGTTTTTTTTAATGCTTATATCACTGTAATAGCAGTTTTGCATTTATTAATCGCCAGGTGTTTGCTGATTGCTAATTGAGAAGTTTTGTTGTGACAAAGACAGGATGTAGATCACTGCTGGTACTGTATTTTTTTGTCAAGTGTTGCTGCAGACTGTAAGGGACCTGAAGGGACTCTTAGTGTCCTTGCTGAGGAATTGATGTTCCATATTTTCCTGCACCCCCATTCTGCTGCCTAAGGCTCTCACTCCTCTTCTCTCTCTTTTTCTCTTGCTGCCCTTTCTCTCTGTTGCTTCTCCAGTGAAACCACACGGGAGCAGTGTGGGCTTGCCTTTGAGAAAGTCTGCCTCTCTCTCTTTTTTTTTTCCTCTCCCCCTTCCCTCCATCAGTGACTGAACTTATCTGTCAAAAGGTGTCTCAGTCTGAGATAAAAGGACCAAAAGTGATGACAAGGAGAATATTTCACAGAATACCCATCATTCACATGGCAAATGCCCTTTTGTGAGAAACTAGTAGTTATTGGTAAAGGCTGGTCAGAAAATCCTCTTCTGTTGAATGAACTAATGGATGAAGCTGTCATTTGCTACTTCTAGGACTGAATAATGCAGCTTTTTCTCTCTCAAAACCTGGACGGAAAAGAAGATATTATGATGAGTCCATTAGCCCTAATCAGATTGAAAATAGAAATTGCTTCTGGGTTTTTTTGTACCAAACAGTTCTATCTTGAAGGAATCTTCAAAACTTGATGAGGTGATTTTCAACTGTGAATACCTTGGCAAGGATTGGGAAGTAGGTGAGTTATTAGCAGCTCAACTGTTTAGTATTCAGGACTGATCTGTAGAATTCGAAAGATCCAAAATTGTACCTAGGTTTTGGGTTTGAATGCATCTCATAAAAATGCTACTTGCGTCTATAAAAATCTAGGCCAGTCAAGATTTCTTAGCTGGCCCCACCAAGCAGAAATATGATGTGGTGAAATGACATTTAATCTAGGATAATATGCAATGGTTATATACACTTTTTCTAACTAGCTTCAGTGAACAATTGGGTAACCATTCTTCTTTCCTACCTCTCCTAGACAAAAGATTGTACCCAGTATTGTTCCTCTGCTGATGAAAGATATTTGATTCAAGGAGGCAATATTCAGTGACATAGGAAAGGACAAGAGTTTTCTTAGTTTCCAGTCCCTCATTCAGCTATCATGACTAACTTCTATGTTGTCCAAAGAGTTTTGCTGTCCTCCTGGATATGCATGTTTGAGAGGAGGAACTGGCTAAACTTGCTTTTGTTATACCTATTTGAAAGGCAGAGGCTATGTATGATGTACTGCTAAAGATAATTTCAACCCACCCAGAACAATATGCTCCAACACTGGAATGCTCCAACACTGGAAGTTTTTAAGAAGAAACTGGACAGCCATATGTCCAAAATGGTACAGGGTTTCCTGCCTGAGCAGGGGGTTGGACTAGATGACCTCCAAGGTCCCTTCCAACTTTATTATTATTATTATTATTATTATTATTATTATTATTATTATTATTATTATTATTATTATTATCATTATCATCATCATCATCATCATCATCGTCATCATCATCATCATCATCATCATTATTATTATTATTATTATTATTATTATTATTATTATTATTATTATTATTATCTCTTAATCCTTTATCTACATTTTCAGTTTTATGGCTTTAAATGTTTTGCTAAAGTGTATAATGGAAACTGTTTTTCAAAATATATTCATTCATTAATGGTTGAAGCAAAGCAAACCAAAATGAAAAGGTCCAGGCAGTGATGTTTATCTTAATGGTAGTGGCAAGTTACAAAACAATTGCTAATAATAATAATAATAATAGTAAAGTTGGAAGGGACCTTGAAGGTCATCTAGTCCAACCCCCTGCTCAGGCAGGAAACCCTATACCATTTCGGACAAATGGCTGTCCAGTCTCTTCTTAAAAACTTCCAGTGTTGGAGCATTCACCGCTTCTGGAGGCAGGTTGTTCCACTGGTTAATTGTTCTCACTGTCAGGAAGTTTCTCCTTAGTGCTAAGTATGAAGATATTCTTGCACCAATCAGTTATTAATTTTTTTTCAAAAAATGTATTAGATTTATATCTCATCTTTTCCTTCATGAACTCAAGGTTGCATATATTATGGTGTTCCCTGTTCCCCCTTTGCTTCAGTTCTTTGAGGGTTGGGCCGAGAGAGGCTAGGCTGTCAGAGAGTAACTGACCCAAAACCTGCCAAGTGAGCTTCTGCAGCCAAGGATAGGCTTCACCCAGGATTTCTCTGATTCAGGTCAAACATGTAGTTGAAAAGCCTTTGACTCTATTTGGGCCATGATTCAGATTTGGAATTCTTCATAAGTTCTAGTTTATTTACTCATCACATTCTGCATTAGAGTGCTTCAGTTCACTTTAAATGTTAGTGACAGAAAGTTCTGGGAAATGGAGATAGTTTCCCGTATAGATTTTTTTGAACATTTAGGTTTTGGTGTCAGATTTGCCTCCATTTTTTATTTTTTATTATTTAGCGGCCAACCTGTTTATTGTATGTGCAGGACAGTAAACCATTGTTGATACTTGATAATGATGGCATTTATTATACTGAAAGCAGATGGATATATGAACAGTAAAGATCGGCATGATGACATTAGATCCTATTAGCGACAGACTCAGCTTCTCTGAATCATACTTTTGAAAATACGATGCAGTACCATACAATAAACATAAAATGTTAGTGAGTCACAGGTTTTGGCTGGGATGTGAGTATCAATAACCAACTTCTACTCAGCTTCAAGACTTTGAAGAGCAGGGCAAGGAATCTCTTGACATGCAGGAAAGATATAAAGCACAAGAAGTGGGTTTAAACTGCTGTGGATATAAGATTGACCC
>NW_015386682.1:54997-63145 GCF_001527695.2 Protobothrops mucrosquamatus | reverse complement strand
TTTCCACACTTTTGCCAAGAAAACTGCATGGATTCATCTATGTAGACACCCGAAGCTGAGTTTAACTTAACTATTTTAGAGCTAGTAGTTTCAGTAACCAAGTAAAAGCTTGGCATCTCTTGACACTATTATTTGAACGGTTGCAGCTAAGAAGCTTTGGATGACAAGTGGAATTCTATTGCTTTCTCTTTCAGCTTTGTCCTATAGCCGATTACTCTTTGTACCAAGCTGACCTTGTTGATTTGTTGGTGTGTATTTTTGTGCCTCACTCAGCATAAAATTCCACATTCCTGATGAAGTGGCAGTAGCCCATGAAAAGCTCATGCCCTAATAAATTGGTTATTCTTAACGGCGCTACAGGATTCATTTCTGGTTGGCTGCAATAGACTGACAGTTTCTATTCCTTTAAGAGTTCAGTTTTTAAACAATTTTTAAATTTCATATACCAGAAAAAAAATAATTAAATAAAATAAAGAGAAGAAAACAGAAAAATCTCAAACTTTTATATATGAATCAAAACTAATTTTTATATACACACACATACTGTACACATTTATGTGTGCACATTTAAGCACATTCACTGTTAAGTTAGTAAAAGTGAAAAGAGAAATTTAATATCAACTAAGGCACACAGTCCACATTTCTAAATTGGCTTCCAGTCAGGATTACTAGTAAAATGTATGTTTGTATATAAAAAGGGGAAATATTAAGTTTTTCTGGCCATTGTGCAATGAATGGAGAATGTATCTATATTAGTGATCAAAGTACCCAAAAATCAGTTTTGTGGATCTCCCATTATTTTCCAAACCAGCTCAAGAGAACATGAACTTCTACAAAATCTAATAGATTTATCAGAGCAAAATTAATATGGTATATAATTCCAAAAATTTTGTAAACAATCATCTACCTATATTGCAGTTTCCCTGCTTTGACATAGTTTTCCAATAAAAGCCTTTATGTTTACAAGTTTGGATTTCTGCATAAATGTTAATTTAGTTCATATGATTTAAACCAGAGTTGGCATGCTATTACAGACCACACAATTCCTACAAATAAAACAAAAGCAAAAGGAGTGCCACACTCTTTCAGATAGGTAGACCGTAACACTCTCCAATCTATAAGCTGAATCAAATTTGCTAAATTCAAGATGGCCCATAAGGGCATGTTTCCAGCAGGCAAATCTCAACCCAAAAGAGAAGTTACGCATCATGATATAAACATACATCTGGAAAGTTAAAATCTTCCCTGACTGACACTTGGAGCTTCCTAAGTGAAAACTAAAGGGGATAATATCCACTTTCCCAAACCTCCATGAAATACATTTTAGGGGTAGCTTAATACCACATTTAGTATAAATTACCCATGGTGAAACACTCATTTTCAAAGTATTAACTTTACACCAAACACTCAGTTTAAGTGAGGCCCAGGGAATTTATTAATAGTAGATTAGGTCTTCACTTTGATACTTGTTCATTCCCTGGTGGTTCAGATTTATATAGCTAATTTGCAAAAAGAGGAAAAAATAAGGAGGCAGTATGAAGTTGTACAAATGGGGACATGAGACGAGTGTTGTACTTTTGAGTGATTAATGCTACACAGCAGCTCACCAACAGCAATGCCCTCTTCCATCCCCCAAATCTACCCCATAAAAGCCATGCCATGCTTCTCTGAAAAGCACACTGAAAATGTTTAAAACATGCCAGGATACTTCAAGCAAGTTGCTATGTTCTTGTTTACCTGGGAGCAAATGCAGAAGGATTTCCTTTCTACTGAGTATGGGACAGATTATGCTACGTTAATTCAAGCAGCCCCACAAAGTACACTTTCATAAGGCAGCCCATGAATGATGGCATTTCTCCCTCAAAGATCTTAATATTACTATTCCTACAAGACTCTTGGGGAATGTTTGAAGGGCCCCAGGAAACTGCAAGGTTGTTTACATTTTTGGTCTACATGAAAGACCACCTGGAGATGCAATTCAAGGGTTCTCAAATGAAGAGTGTCACAAGTATCAATAATGCTGGCACCCCATCATTTTGGCATACTGTGTGATAAAAGTACAGAGTTCAGAAATAACCTATGCTAGTGAAAAGACAGGGTGATATACTAACAATCACTTTTCTTTCTGGAAAGGAAATGGATTGCTACCAACAAGTCCTATAAAAGGAAAGTAAAATCCTCATTCATAAAAAGCTGAGCTAGACTATCACACTTAGACATAAGACAGCCTTATTTATTTAACAAATTGTGTGAACCCGCCTCTTGTGGTTTGTACTTTGGTGTTACATGTGCACTCAGCCATTTTTTTTTATTCAATTAACCTTGTGTCTTAGCATTGAGTGTGAACCCAACTACTAGGATGTTTATATTTCCTTACTCTAGAAAGATGGAAAGTGTTTCTCTGTGTTGTGCATGTCTGCATAATGAGGAACTTTTTCTAGTTCACAAAGTGTTGGAAGATGTGAAGAACTGGGTCACAAAGGTTTGACAGGATCAATGCTTTTTGTGCAGTGCCATCATGTTTCATAATCTGAAGATCAAGGTCTTAAAAATGTCTTTGGCACTGTTATCAGAAGGATTTTATTTTTTTTACCAAATCTTGGATATTAGGCCTGAGATGAAAGCTACTGTCAAATACTGAAGACTTATAAATAAAAGAGAATTGCCAACTGACCTGCTTCCAAGTGCACATTCTCCATTATAGACTGTTATTTTATAACACCAATTTCAAAGTAAATTTGAAGGCTCAAACAGATTTGATACAGTCATGTTCCCCTAAAATCAATGAAGCAGGGTTACCATGAAAATTCAAGCCCCCATAATAATCAGGCCTAAATATAACTAACCTGGAGTGGAGCCAGACTATTGAAGAACCACTAGAGCAAGTTGCAGGTCCCATCTATTAGGAAAGTACATCTAGTGGGATCAAGAAAACTGTGGAGTCTTCCTTCCTATTGAACCTTATTTCCCTGGATATGAGATTGGCCCCCAGCTTGGTACTTTTTCAGAAGGCCCTGAACATGTAATTTTGTGAGTAGGCCTGGGAGCCTTGGGGTGATACGGACCTGATCAAATGACTGGTTTGATTGTGCTTGTTGTTGTTTCAACGGGGTGGATGGGCGGATGGTTTAGATTGTGGATTTTTATTGTTGGAACCCACCTGGAGTCAACATGGATGAGTTGAGCAGCCACATGAATTTGTTTAATAAACAAACAAATAAACTCTCTTCTGATTAAACAAAATATCTTTAAAATCCAACAATGATGTTTTTTCCTGTTATTGACCAATTCATTTGTGGAGAATTTGAAAGCAGACTAAGAATTTCAAGAAGGCTAGCATATGTGTCAGTTAACGAAAGCAACAAATATATAAAAATTCTTTTATCTGTTGGGTCGTTCTTCCCTGGATGATGCCCCTGTGAAGAGCTGAGCTTGGTTAAGGAATGCCTGATAGAGAAGAATCAGTTTTTAAAAGGAACAATTAGTGTGCCACAATTAGTGTTCCTAATAGATGGGATCCTCCCCCCCCAAAAGGCATAGCCAAGATTAGAAAGAATGAAGGAAACAGGTCTTGCCTCCATATGAATCATATATATCTGCTGGTGATTACAGGATCCTAGATTCTCCACAGAGAAAAGAAGCACTGGACACACAAACCCCACCCATTTTGCTTTCCTTTTCAAGTAACTTTATTGCCAGTTGGTTTATCTTTAGAAAAACTTTGATTTCAAAGCTTACATCAAGAAGAATGGTCATTCTGCTGGTGTCATTCTTATGTCACAGAATTGGTCAGGGATTGTGTTTGAGGGATTAGGGACTTGAAAAAAAAGCTCTGCTGAGTAAAAATGTATAGGATTGTACTATTCTTCAGTGTCTGCTAGGTACACTATGTGTTCTGTACCCAAAGAGATAATGTTTTCCACAATGCACCAGGACAATTAGGACCTGCACCTTGAAGAGGAAAGCTGTGATGATTACTTCTGATCTTTCTTATTAATGCACATATGTAGACAGGCAAATATTCAAATGATTCACGGAGAGCATGGGATCATTTGCCTCCAGATCATTTTTGTTAAATGTCAGTCTTTGTTCCATTTAAGTGTCCTCCCCCCCAAAAAAGACATAATGATTTAGACCTGTCACCAGAACAGTTCAATAAAAAGAGGCAACTTGTTTTATTTTGTAAGGAGCTGGAGAGGTTATTTTAGATCTCTCACTCGTAGCAGCCTTGCACATTTAATGATGGTTGTAATTTGCATAAGGAGCTGGCACCGCGGCAGAGAAGGATTAATCCCACTGTCGGCAATAAGATGATCATTTCTGCACATGAGACAAGAAAGAGAAAGGGCTACTGTAAATAATGAGGCTGGTGAAGCTGCAAGAAGCATATAAAACAGAATATTAATTTTTCTTCAGTGGGAATAGCACATGACAAAAGTGAGGCTTTCTTCTGCTTGTTTGTTTATTGAAAATTCATCTCCACAGAGGCATTATGTTAAAATTTGCTCTCTGATGTTGGTGATTGCAGGATGCAGAGGGCCACTAGAGTATGTTCTCATTTATGTGCCTTGATCCAAATCTCCAATTACTGTCAGAGAGAGTTCTTGTTAAATATGGTAAGCTTTCTGGCTTCTAAGAGTATGAATATGTATTCTAGACTCCTGGGCCAAACCAAGAATGATTCTATGGACTGAGAAGACTGGAATCGCTGGTGCAAAATTAATTAAATATCTAAAGAGGACATCATAAATAAAAACATTCCAGAAATACTGGGCTTTGGAGACAATCAGATCTGGGAAGTGAAAACATTTGGGTTTGAAGTTGTAGAAGAGATGCTTTACGAAGTACTTTTCGGTGTTTACAGAAGACCCAGCTAAGCCAAATCAAAGGAATCTTTGTCAGCCATTGTTTTCTTGTTACAGGAAGTACTGAGACTCTGAGACTTGAATAAATGGAACCTCATTTCACCTGTTGGGAAGAATAAACATGACCTAAAAATAGAAAGAGATGAATAAGAAAAGCCATATTTTTATTTCAAAAGAAAGCTTGGAAATGTCAGGAAATCAGTGCACAAACCTGTCCAATCTATACCAAAGAGTAGAAATATGATGATAAAAAAAACCAGTTAGATAATTATGTGGCTAAAAACCTGAGACATTATCTATCAAAGAAAGAAGCAGTGGGCAAATGTGGAAATATATTAAGAGAAAGATGATTCTTAACATTCAGAGTATCTTACAACAATTTAAAATCACAATTAAAGGGAACAATGATTCACCCCTACAATCTATATAAATAAAAATGTAAATGTTCGTTTGTTCAAAATCTTAAATCTCCAAAAGTTCTTCACCGATTGCTTTGAAATTTTGACACAACGTTGCATTCGAATACGCACGTGTTTTTATATACCTACTATTATATAGATGTCACACCTGTGACAGGTAAAAACATGCTTTTTTTGAAAAACAGCACCATCTGTTGGACGTAAATGCAACACACGCTACGATTTTACGATTCCATTTCAATGTTTCCGATTTACGATCCATTTACAATTTCCAAATTTCCAATTTTACGATTCCATTTCAATGTTTCCGATTGCATTGTTAAATTGAATTTTCATAGATTTCGATTTATTTTCATTTTGATTTATTTCGTGTGACATTGCGTTGGAATTGAGCTGTGCCATTTTCCATAGTGTTCATTCTTTTCCATTTAACCAGACTGAGCCACAGCAACGCGTGGCCGGGTACAGCTAGTAATGTATAAATTCAAAAAGACATAGACCACAGGTGATATATAAACTTTATAAAAAACAGCAGATAAATTGTAACAAATTAATGAGTTACAGATACCATAGATTGTGCCCCATCTTTTTTAAATATATTTTTTATTGAAACCTTTAAACAAGAAAATACAAACTAATTCAAAGTAATATAAGGTAAGGAAGAAAAAAGAAAAATAAGTCAAAGAAAGAGCAAAAAATGGAAGAAAAGAAAAATATTGGAGACAGAAAAGAAAGAAAGATTTAAAGAAATGGCTTCTGAAATTCTTAATAGCAATTATAAGTATGGATATATTTTAACCTCTCCCTCTATAGCAGGGGTTCCCAACCAGGGGTGCTGGCAACCCCTGGGGGTGTGAGACGATATTCCAGGGGGTGCAAAAACTTGGTTTTTCAAAATCATAGTGTATATGCATAATTCGTTGCTGTTATTTCAAACTTTTGTAAGGGATGTGAGAATATATCAGAAGCGTTCCAGGGGTGCAGAGTATAGAAAAGGTTGGGAGCCACTGCTCTAAAGTTACATTATATTCCTTTTCTTTTTACAAACTTCTTTAATCATGAAAACCATAAATCATATTTTTTTCTTTTTTATGCAAAAAGTCCAGATGAGGCCCTTAGTCCCCAATAAATGTCTTTTTTCAAATGAAAAAAGTCAATTTATCAATTTCAGCAAAATCTGTCAACTTCCTCAACCACTCCTCCATAAAGAGTAGTATTGAATTTTTGCATCCCTGTACATACAGTAATCTCACCACAGTAATCCTATATTGAAATAATATTCCATGGTTTTTTTCTAACCATTTTTCCATTAATCCTAAAAGGAAAAGTTTTGGATTCAATTGAATGTTGATCGTTAAAATCCTTTGGATCCAAAATATGTATTTGGATCCAATTTTTAAAAAAACCTTTTTACATGTCCACCAAGCATGAAAAAAATGTCCCTTCATGTTGTTCATATTTCCAAAATACATTTGAAATGTCTTTATACATTCCGTATAATTTCTCTATCCTCATGTACATCATTTTATAACCATTCTCTTTGAGATCACAACACAATGTAAATTTCAACCCTTTTAACCACATATTTTCCCACTGAATTTATTTCTGTACTATAACCACTATTCTTAGTCCACCTTATCATATATTCTTTAACTTGTTCTTCCTTTGTTTTAAATTTCTACAAATTATACATTTAACAATTATGTTATTCATCATTACATAACTGTATTTCAAATTCTTTATACCATAAATGCTCCACACCATACCATCCTTTGCTCTATACCATAAATCTTTTTACCCATTTTAAATCTTTCAATATGTAAATGGCAAAACTGTATCCTATTATTTATTCTCTCGTTCTGATTTTAAATTCTTTTTAATAGTTTTTCAGTAAGTCCTGGTATGTCAACCATCTATCTTTGTCTGCCAGTTCTCTTCTATAATATGCTTCTTGAGCTGAGATCCATAAAGATGTTTTTTGGCACAACCTGGGTTTACACTATTCCATATTCTCAATATGTGACAATATGGCCCATCTAATAAAATGATTTTTAAAGCCCATATTAAAGTTAACTTTATCCTACTATAAATATCCATGCCATCCCAACCTCAGGTCAGGACCTTTTATCTATCTCTTGTTTCTTTCATCCAGATCAAACAACAAGCAGTGGTGAATGGACGTTTTTAAGAAGAGACTGGACAGCCATTTGTCTGAAATGGTATAGGGTTTCCTGCCTGAGCAGGGGGTTGGACTAGATGACCTCCAAGGTCCCTTCCAACTACTACTACTACTACTACTACTACTACTACTACTACTACTTCTTCTTCTTCTTCTTCTTCTTCTTCTTCTTCTTCTTCTTCTTCTTCTTCTTCTTCTTCTTCTTCTTCTTCTTCTTCTTCTTCTTCTTCTTCTTCTTCTTGTTATTGTTATTGTTATTGTTATTGTTATTGTTATTGTTATTACTATGGATCATCGCACAGTCAGCCAGATGTTCAGACTGGATTTGGCATTTTGTCTACCTATCGACTCCTTACCCAGGACCTGGGATAGGCAGATGTGGATGTTTGATAGTATTACAGATATTGTCGCAGGATGGAAGCAGTTCCTAGTAAGGCTGCCTTTTGCAATTGACTAATAGCGAATTTGTCAATGCCAATGGTGTTGAAGTGGTGCTCCAGTTGTTTTGGGATTGCACCCAAGGCGCCTATTACTATTGGTACTACCTTTGCTTGCTTTTGCCACAGTCTTTCTATTTCTATTTGTAGGTCTCTGTATTTTGTTATCTTCTCCAGTTCTTTCTCGTCTATTCTGCTGTCTCCAGGCACTGCCACGTCCACTATCCAGACTTTTTTGTCTTTCTTAT
>NW_015386682.1:45528-54746 GCF_001527695.2 Protobothrops mucrosquamatus | reverse complement strand
TTTAAGATCTTCTTCACTCTCTTGATGTATTCACCTCTAATCTTTTTCTTGACTTCAGTGTGCTTGATGTTGTCAGCTTGAAGGATACCCAAGTATTTGTAGTAATCTTCCTCATCCAGACTCTTAATGTTATTTTCGTGGGGCATCTTGATTCCTTCAGTTCTCACTATTTTTCCTTGTTTGATAGTAAGTGTGGCACTCTTCTTCTTCTTCTTCTTCTTCTTCTTCTTCTTCTTCTTCTTCTTCTTCTTCTTCTTCTTCTTCTTCTTCTTCTTCTTCTTCTTCTTCTTCTTCTTCTTCTTCTTCTTCTTCTTCTTCTTCTTCTTCTTCTTCTTCTTCTTCTTCTTCTTCTTCTTCTTCTTGTTATTGTTATTGTTATTATTGTTGTTATTATTATTATTATTATTATTATTATTATTATTATTATTATTATTATTATTATTATTATTATTATTATTATTATTATTATTATTATTATTATTATTAAATACAAAGCCAGAAAACCCAATCTTCCTCTTTCCTTTGCATCTTGTAACATTTTATATTTAACTCATGTTTTTCCCTTTCCATATACATTTAGATATAACTTTTTCCCATTGTTTAAATGGAATGTCTGTTGTCAAAACAGCTATTTATCATTCTTGGCAAAATATTCATTTTTATCACAAGAATTCTTCACGACAGTAACAGTTTTAATTTCTCTGATCTTAATATGTCCTCTTGATTTCAATCCATGTCTTAACATTTTCTCCATCAGTTCTACCTGATTTTCTAATTTCATATTAGAATGTGTTCCATCTCTGCTTTCAATTGATTGAAATGGCCAGAACTTTAGAACTTAGAATAACTTCATTGTCACTTTAAATGTACACTAATCGGCATACATTAAAATGAAATTTCATTGCATACAGCTCTAAAAGGGTCACCACCTCCAATATACACTACATAAATATGACCAAAAAAACCTTGCATATACCCACATACTCACATATATTCTATGACACAGGGAAACAACATAGTCTAGTTCAGATTATACATGTACATGGAGAGAAAAACGAATCTTGTGAGTTTACCAGATGGATGGCATAGGGAACAAAGCTGTTAAAAAATCTGGCAGTCCTGCTGGAAATACTTTGAAACCTCCTCCCAGAGAGGAGCAACAGAAAAAGACCGTAAAGTGGGTGTGTGGAGTCTCTAACAATGCTTCGAGCTCTGAGCACATAGTGCTTATAAGCAGTGTCCTGAATAACGGGAACGGTGCTTCCTTTGATCTTCTTGGCTATCTTTACCACTCTCTGTGTGGAGCTTCTATCTGAGGCTCTGCTACCACCAAACCAAATAGTGATGTAGTTTGTTAAGACGCTCTCAATCGTGCCTCTGTAAAAAGTGGCCAGGACAGGAGAGAGATGTGGTCTCCTCATCTGACACAGGAAATGCAGACACTGGTTTGTGGAGAGACCAATTCAGATTTTTAGTTATCTGCACCCCTAGATACTTAATACTGTTGACCACCTCTACATCTGCATCGTTGAAACTGAATGGAGTATTACTTTGCCGGCTCTTTCTAAAATCTACAATGATCTCCTTTGTTTTATTAACATTTAGAACCAGGTTACTTTTATTGCACCAGTCCTCCAGAACCTTCACCTCTTCCCTACAAGCATCTTCATTGTCATCCTGGATAAGACCCACCACTGCCATGTCATCTGCATACTTCACAATATGATTTGTAGCAGATTTGGCATAGCAGTTGTGGGTCATCAAGCTGAACAGTAACGGACTCAAGACACAGACCTATGGGGAACCTGTACTCAAGGAGATGGAGTTGGAAACCTTTCTTCCAACTCGCACAAACTGGGGCCTATCAATAAGGAAGTCAAGTATCCAGTTACATAAAGGTCACTTCCTTTTCATGTAATCAATCTTTCTTCTAAGCTAGGTGGGACATGAAGGATCTTTCCATGTGATTTGGGAAACAGAGACATGAATGTTGACTAACTGTGAAAGAGAGCATTTTATAGCTGCTTAGACATTTTCCTATTGCAAATGATCCATGGATATTAATTGGAAGTATTGACTCTACTCTATATTGACAGAAAGATTAAGCAGGTTTATATGTGGTTAAATATGGATAGGGAGACCACCAGGAAATGCCAAAAATGTTGCATTAGAAAATTAGAAAAAATCCTTTAAGGAGAAGATAGCAAACCATTCTATACTATTGCCAAGAATGCAACATGAAGGAATCACCAAGAATGTAGCTCATCAACTCTTGGCGAGACTGTATAGACAACACATTTATTGGTTGATTGTAGGTTTAATGCTTGGGTCAAATTTAAACCTATGTCCAATAAACTTTAATAGTATATTAATAGTATAAAATCATTTTCTTTTGGATATACAGATTATAATTACTAATTAAAATATGTTGCCAAATGTTATTGAATAGAATTCAAACAATGCTAAATCTGATATCTTAACTGGAAAAAAACATGAAGGAAAAAAAGGCCCCAATGTGAATAACATGCCAAGGGGAAAATTTTAATGGGGTCTTAAAGCAATTTTATATTAACTTGACCAAATTACTAATATTTGTTTTTACTTATGTTTTTAAATTGTAGTTTTTGGGGATTAGTGTTTTATCTGGTTGTTAGCCGCCCTGAGTCCGTAAGGAGAAGGGCGGGATATAAATTAAATTAATAAATAAATAAATAATGTTCTGGTAAATACAATATAAGAACAGAATGTCTGTTGAATGGGAAGCATTGATTTCAAAGTGAAGGTGAACCTCTATGATATAATTTGGAGCTGAGAGAAGCTAAAGTTAAATTTTAATGTTTACAATGCTGTAGCATGTATAGAATGTTCATAAACGTGTCCTCTTAGAAAAAAACTGTACAAAATCCTTACTGTTTTGACAGTCTCATGAATTTTCTTAAAATATGTATTACTGATTGCAATTTTATAATGATCTTTAAGGGATCCTGTACAATATTTACCCATAACTACATGGTAAAAAAATTGAGGAATTTTTATATCTCTCCTTTTTTACATCTTCTAAAAAGAAGATATATCACTTTTTTTTTAAAAAAAGGCACCTTCAACAGCTTTAATTATGTTAATTATCACATATTTTGTTAATAACACTTTCATTTGAAGACATCCATTAGAGATTTAAAGTGTTAATTTACCAGGATATCTAATGAAACACTGATGGAAATTTCTTTTTAAATTAAGTTTACTTACTTTTAATGCATGTCCTAATTAGACAAAGATACAGTATTATTGGAAATATTGCACAAGTGGAAATAAAATCTTAGATATTTAATACAATAGATATTAGCCTTAGATAATAACATTCAAACTTTTTTGCTTTCTTTTTAAACTCTCAATTCTCATCAAAATATTTGTTTTCATTTGATGCTTAGTTTGGGAGAGGGAGAGAGGGAGAGAGGGAGAGAGAGAGAGAGAGAGAGAGAGAGAGATTTTGGTTACGAAATATCTACTTTTCCAAAATGACTAGGTAAGTAGGCTATGGGAAGAAAGATAGAAATACCCCAAACACAGGGACTGCAACTATACAAAAAATAGCCTGCATTGACTGAGATAACACAACTCTTTTTTCTAGATGACTGTGGCCTGGTCCTTTCAAGTTGAAACAAAAAAGACCTCAAAACAACCTTATGATATTTTTTATTTGAAAGGACTGATGTGAAATCACTTTTCCTCCCACATTTTGTACCAGTTTGGGATTGGCTTTGGACTTAATTGATCTCAATCCAATCTGTTTTGGGGAGCTGAGCTGATTTATTTCTGACTGTATTTTAAGCCACCATAGGGCTGGTGTTTTCCTTTGGAAACTGAGGCACTACACAACTTGTAAGCAATCCATGTTCCCTTTGGCAGAAACATTTGCCTCAGCCTGCCTCCTGACTAACCCTAATTCTAACCCTAAAGACAGCTATTCAACTCTCTTTCCTCCCTTATAGAGGTTCAGCATATAATTCCTTTCAGCCTTAGGCATCCCCAGTAGGGTCACCATAGCAATATGTCACGATGATCCCAGCTATTGGGAAAAGTGCTCAATTGCAAAATTGCTGGTTTTCTTTCACTTCATCTTCCCAATTAATAAAAGCTTTCAAGTATAACAGAAAGATGGGGCAAAGCATTCTAGAAGGCTTTGTGGGATTTTACTATTTTTATTTAGATTTTTTTTAATGGATCCCCCTCTATAGTTTCTCAACACAGCAAACCTCTTAAATATTGTGGAAGCCACCACAAATTGCATACAGATAATCTGTAGGAAAACACGGAAAGGGAGGAGGGCTAGCATTTCATTGTATTTCAATGCAGATTGGAGGTGAAGGAAATTTTGTCTTCTCCCCCCGCCCCCATGATTAGTGATAATTTGGGGAGCAGGACATAATTCTTTTTGCTTTGCCATTGGTTGATTGAAGTGCAGATCACTGATTTATGGTTAATCTGTATGTCTTAAAATCAGAAGAAGACAATAAACGTTTTGATTCAAACTGCTTTGTGAGGGATTGCAGGATCGAGGTATTCTAAATCAATGATGAAAATAATAATAAAACATATTGAGAAGTGGTCTTCTGAGTGGTCTTCTGGCAAATGCTCTTCTGAGTGAATCCTTTTTCAGGCATCCCTGGGCAAATGTAATTGAGGGAATAAGAATGCACACAGTAAATTGTATTTGTTCACATTTCTTCAATGTACATTTTTGAAGAATTGGCAGCACCCATTCAAAACGTCCTGTTCCCCCCCCCAAAAAAATCTGCCTCCATTGTTTTAATTGATTAATTTTTAATTTTAATTAATTTTTATTTATTCAGTTTAGACATTGCTTGGCAGTTCACAATAAACCAATCCAAATAGAAAATCCCATATAAATAAAGATATAAAAAGAAATGGAATAAAATAAGAGAAGGAATAAAGAAATGAGAAAATGAACAAAAGATAAAGAAGAAGGAGAGATGGGGAGTCCAGCTAACAACACACATACCCTCAAGCATATATGATAGGGGCCCCAACCACCCTAACCCAAGACCTGGGAGAAAAGCCAGGTTTCAAGGCCTTTCGAAGCACCATCAGAATAGGAGACACACTGATATCAGAGGGAATCTCTTTCTGGAGGCAGTATCAGTACAGAGAAGGAACACTTCTTTGGGTCCAAGAAATTACACTGTTTAATTGAAATGATCTGGAACAGTTTGACTTGTACAGGTGGAAAAAAACACCTCATAGATAGGCAGTGCATCTAATTTCCAGACATTTCTACAACTGCAGAACAAAGCTTGAGATGCAAAAGCTGCAAAAGTTTTGTTGGAATTGTGTTTCTTTGTTTTCAAAAGGGTGTTAGTTATTTCAGGTGCTGCTCAGAATTGTAGGCTGAGAGGAGTCATCATATCAAAAACTTAGGAAACTCTCATATGCAGACATAAGCAATTCTCATTTTGTATTCTTTGTGAAAGAAAAATGTGCATTCATCTCATTACCCTCACACTCAATTTATACAATTTACTGGAATAAGATCTGTAATGGCCATTAATTTAGATTTTTTTTTTTTAAAAAAAAGGATTAGACATGAATGAGAGATCTGTTATTAACTATTAATCATGGCAGCAGAAAATGGAACCACTATGTATCTCAGCTTTCTCCAACCCAGTGTCTTTCAGATGCATTGAACTATGGCTCATTTCTAGCCAGCAGCTGGCTGAGGGTGTTGAGAGTTGTAGTCCAACATATCTGGAGGGCATCAAATTGAGGAAGGCTGCTCTATGTCTATCTTTAGAAGCAACATAGAACTGATTACCAAATGCTGGAAATTAATAATGAACTGGTTGAAGTTTGGAGCGATGCTACTTTATACGGTACATAAGAAAACCCTTCCATTGGCACCAATGCTGTTTTTTTTCTTTAGGAGTGTTGCTCTGGGAAAGTGGAAGGAAAGAGACGATGTTTTCTAAACAAAGAGGTGAAGAGGAAAAAGTAGGTTTTACCCTCTTCATGCACATTGTCCCACTCTATGCTTCCATAAACAGCCAATTAAAATGAATGTAGAATGGCATTATGTTGTTTATCACAGTTTGTGAAATGAGAATTGTGTCTATATGTTTTGTACAAGATGTTTTCTGCAGATGAATCAATCCACATTCATGCAGCTTCTAAGAAGACTTGACTGCTTTACGTTTCACCCAGTTTTTTTTTTTTTTTAGTATATAGCATATCAGTACTGCTATAATCTTCTCTTAAACCTATGGAATTGTACACCCAAAGGTATGGAATTTGTGGATTGATTCATCTCCAGAAGTTTCAGTTTGCCATATTACCAGGAAAATACTGATGAACCACAGAAAGAAATTCTCTCCATGTTGAAATTATAAAAGAAACAATTGATTTAGCTTGTGATGAGATTAAAAATAACACAAAGGAGATAAAAGAACAATTTTCTAATTTAAATCTACAAAGTCAGAAAATAACTACAGAGAAGGAACCAGCAACCCAGAAAATAGAAGGAAAACCAGAGAATGCTGACACAAATTTTGAGGATCTAAAGGAAGAAACCAGTGACCAGATTCAGATAAATGAAGACTTAGAAGAACAACGATAACATTAGAAATGGAAAAGACATTTTACAAACTAAGGTTTCAGAACATACTGGAGGATAAGGAAGGAGAGCTGACGGAATGGAATATAAAGCCGTTAATAGAACTTTGGGGAATTGGAGAAGGAGGAAGGCTGTTTAATGAATATCAACAGGCTAGTTCTTCCAAAAATACTTTAACTAAATTGTTTCTCTTGTCTCAAATAATATACACAAAAATAGAGGAAGAATTATTTGATGATCCAAATGCACTGACTTAGAAAGTTAGTTGGCAAAGGAAGAAAGCTAGATTAAGACTGAAGGAAATAGAAACTTTGACCTATTAGAGGGGATGTTATATTACCAATTAGATGTTTGAATATGGTTAAGAATAGATTGCTAGAAATATTATTATAACTAGATAGATAGGATTTGTAATCAGAATGCATATCTTGGTATGAAAAGGGAAATAAGAATATGTTAAAGACTTTGAATAAAGGAAGCTTTTGGTTACCCAAATATAACTTGTTCTGAAATTATAAATAATTGGGATGTTTTGAACATGGATGGGGAATTAAAATGGAAAAAGGCGAAAGTAGGATATAGACTGAATAAATGGATATTGAGTGCAAATGCAAGTAAGATATGCTTTGGTTAGAAAAAATATTCTAAACTGATATTATTGACACTATTAGAAAAATGTAACAAATGTTGATAGGCAATTGTATATTTACTTATAACAATAAGAATTGTATTTGCCTAGTGTGGAAAAATGTCTATTACCAGAAGAAGAGAGGATGGTGTAATATTGGATTTAGTTTGAAGAAGCTTACATGTACCATGGAATCACTAATGGACTCAGTCATCACCTTGTCTATTAGGCACTTGATTGTAAAAATAGAAAATTAATAAAATATATATTTTTAAAAAAACCTATGGTCCTGAAGTCAAACAAAATTGCCCGTTCCTGAATTTATGTGATCAGCACAAGCAATCTTCTTAAGAAGGAAGGAAAGTACTTTCCAATAGGAAGAGATTAAAAGCCTATTTTCTACTCGTGCGCATACTTCATTGAACAAGTCCATGTTACGTGTTTGTCCTTTGCAAAAAAGAGAGAAAAATTAACAAGGGGGAACTCAGAAGTGGCCAGCTGGATTAAAGTTCATTTAATGACAAAGTTGGAAAGAGGAAATATAATGTAAAAGTAGAAAATGGTGGAAAATTTACCATCTCAGTTAAAATTTCTATGGATTTCCAAAACAATTCCTCAGGCAGAAGGCAGAAAATTTGTATGACCTCTAGATGGCAGTAACTTTCTTCAACTCCATGTTCCCATCTAGTGGTCATTTGAATTTTTGCAGCCTAATCTGGCAGCGCAAAGATTTAATATGACATTTATTCTATTTTTTATATACTTATACGTATTTCTAGGCACTAATAACTTTATTATGACATGCATACTAACAAAGAAGACTCCCTGCTTCTCCCCTCCAAACTTTTGTTTCTTGGTTTGTTTTAATTTTTATAATTTTAATCCATTTTATATTTATAACTATCATTATATGTTGTTTTATCTTGATGTAAGCCACTCAGAGTTCCCTAACCCATGAGATGGATGGCAAATAATTCTTTTTTTTATTATTAAAATTTTTTATTAATTTTTTTCAAATAAAATATGAACAAATAATACAAATATGGTACATTTCATTAGAAAAACAAACACATAAAAAGCCTATTCCGAAATAATCCGCATTCCCCCCCCTGCATCCACACTCCCTCCACCTTCCTACCTACTTCCCTCTTCCTTCCTCCCCCTCTTGACCACTACCTTTCCTCTTTCCTCGTTCCCAACTATCCTACATATCCCATCACCTTCTTTTCCACCACCTCGGATGCAGTTTAGGGGTACTAGCCGATCATCTCCTCTTCTTAAAAGCAAACATTTACATTTCATTTATAAATACACCAATTTTTTTTTTATAATTCTACCCCTTCATCCCCTTCCCCCCTCCCCCTCCGGACTTCCCGGAACTGAGTACAGGGATAAATACATAACATCCCAAGTCTAAAGTAAGCTATCCATACATAATACAGACAGAATTTAACATACTTTAACTCTAACATACAATAATAAACTTAAAAATAATATATATATATATATATAAATTATATTAAATATATAGAAAATGTTAGAAAAAAAAAGATATTTATTCAAAAGCTATATGATAATTAATCACTTCATAGTTTCTCTTCACATAATCTATTCATCTTCTCCACACCAAAATAATTTTTTCTTGAGATTGATCCTTCAAGTATGCGGAAATTTTTGCCATTTCTGCAAAATATGACACCTTCAATCTCCAATCATCCATAGTTGGTAATACCTCTTTCTTCCAGTTTTGAGCAATCAATAATCTTGCTGCTGTTATACAATACAACATCAAATTCATTTCTTTAGAATCCAAATTTTCCATAATACCCAATAAGAATAATTGCGGTGTAAATTTTATCTTTTTCTTAAAAATCTGTTGAATGTTCCACCAAATCTTAATCCAAAAAGCCTTTACATCCCTACATGTCCAGCAAATATGATAATAAGTTTCGTCTAAATTACCAC
>NW_015386682.1:33233-44640 GCF_001527695.2 Protobothrops mucrosquamatus | reverse complement strand
ATTTGAATCCTTTTTTAAAATAGGTATCATTTGAAACAAAAAGAGGAATTTAGGAAGAATATTCATTTTAACCACTGAAATTCTCCCTAACAAGGATAATTGTAACTTTTTCCACTCCTCTAAATCCTTTTGAATTTTTACCCATAACTTATCATAATTATTTTTATACAGTTTGACATTAGAGGCTGTAATATAAACATCCAAATATTTCACCTTTTTCACTATTTCAAAACCAGTTGAATTACTTAAAGTCTCTTTATCTTTCATTGACATATTTTTAACTAATATTTTAGTCTTATTATTATTTACTTTAAATCCAGAAACTTTCCCATACTGAATCAAAATCTGTGTCAAATTTCTTGCTAGTCAATCGGTTGAGATAGAGTGAAAACCAGATCATCAGCAAACGCTCTAAGCTTATAGTCATTCTTGTCCAAAGTTATTCCTTTTATAACCAATGATTCTCGAAACTTGATTAATAAAATCTCCAAAGTCAAAACAAATAATAGAGGTGATAGTGGACATCCTTGTCTCGTACCTTTCTCAATTTTAAATGAGTCTGTCAATCCTCCATTTACTACCACTTGTGCTGATTGTAGTTGGTAAATAGCCTTTAACGCTGACAGAAATCTGTCCCCAAAATTCATTCGGTCCACCACTCGTAACAAAAATTGCCAGTCCAATTTATCAAACGCCTTTTCAGCATCCAGAAATATAAAAGCCGCTGGAATTTGATTATTTTTGTCCAAATATTCAAGCAGGTTTACAATTTGTCTAACATTATTCTTCATGTATCTGCCAGTTATAAATCCAGATTGGTCCACATGTATAATCCGTTTCAATACTTGCATCAATGTATTAGCTAAATTTTTTGCAAAAATCTTATAATCCGTATTCAATAAAGATATTGGCCTATAACTTTTGGGCTGAGTCAAATCTTGATCCTCCTTCGGTATAAGTGATATAAATGCAGACCTCAATGATGGTGGTACATCTAATCCAGACAATATAATATTAAAAAGACATCTCAAAGGTTCTAACATTTCTTCCGATAACATTTTATAATATATTGCAGTTAACCCATCTGTACCAGGAGCCTTACCAACCTTTAATTGTTTAATTGCCTCTATAATCTCATCCAACGCAATCGGACAATTCATCATTCCTTGTTGTTCATCTGAAAGTCTAAGAAAATTTGCTTGTTGCAAATACCTATCTATTTCAAAAGATTGTATATTCTCCGAGGCATATAATTTTGAAAAATATTCCAGAAAGGCCTTTTTAATCAAATCTTGTTGAAAAACTTCTTTACCTTTATAATTTATTTTCTCTATAACTCTTTGTTTTTGTTTCTTTCGATATTGGTAAGCCAACCACCTTCCAGGTTTATCTGCATTACAAAATGTATTATATTTAATATATCTCAAGTTCACTGCAGTCTGATCAGCCAGTAACATCTTAAATTGTTCCTTCAACATTGCAATAGATACCTTTAAATTATTATCCATTGGATTTAAGGAGAAAGCTTTTTCTTTTATTTTTATCGACGGCAAATAATTCTGATAAATAAATAAATGCATTTTTTTAAAAAAAAAATGGGAAAGGAGAAGAGGAAGGAGCACAGAGTTGTGCTGGAACTAGGAACTGAAATCTTTATGGGATGTTTTTATGGATATTTTGGAGGAACTGAGAGAATGAAAAAGAATGTCAGCTCAGTATGAAGTGGTATAGATGCATTAATTAGGAGAACACTTTGCAGTATTATGAACTATATTCTTTGAGCACCATTTGTTTTCTAATCTTTTCCCCTCCTTAAATTGCCAGCATTATCTTTAGTGGAATCAATATATTGCCAACCGAAATAAACAATTTCATCTTCAATTGATTATTGGGGAAGTAAATATATTTGTTTGTATCCCCCCAGAAATAGACCTCCCCCCTTTTCACGATATTGATGTGGGTGAGACATATGAAGGAACATGGACGTATGGCACAGAGGTAACAGCATAAAAAGTAAATCTTTACACTGGAGTGATAAGATATGAGAGAGTTTTAAAAGCTGTCACAGAAAGCAAAGCTTAGAATTTAACACTCTATCCTCTTCAAGAATTAATTTAAACCACCAGAAATAGTTTTATGGTTATTTGGCTATTGACACATTACAAGTTATAAACCATCAATGTGATTGAAAACAGTATGAGATCACTTTTTGAAGCCCATTATGGACACAATTTTTAAGGTTAAGAAGAGAAATGGAATTATAATCCCTGCCATTTGGGGGGGGGGGTAATTGTTATTAATAAATTAAGAAAGAATGAGCAGCAGATGGATGAATTGTTGTAGTTCATTAATTTTATGGTGACTTCCTTTGCATGAGCCAATTATCTCTGTCATTGTGTTGTTAAGTGGTGATGATGCCCAAAGGAAAGGGGACGCAGGCAGGACAAATGGTCTCGGGAGTTTAAGGTTCAGGATTCTGTCAAAGGCTTCCTGGTGATCTTGATGAGCCTGTTTTAATCTGTGCAGCCTTGAATTATCCACAATTCACTGATAAAGAAACTTAAAATGAGCATCATAAAGATTAAAACCGAGGAATAACCACACAATATAGTTAACATATAGCTTTGGCCCTCCAGAGGGTAATTTTGCCCAATTTAACTCTCAGAAAGAATATAAACTAAGATTTATGCTTCCCATTGATTAGTATGGGAAAACAATGACTCCACCTCCCCCATTTTTGAAATGAATGAAAGTTGAAAGTTCAGAGTAGTGGGCATTATGGATCGTTCTGATGAATGAATCTGTTCAATTTCCAAGGAAATATAATATTTGAGAGGAGAGGGGACTATTAAAAATCCCAACTCAGATATATTGTTACTTAACTAGTGAACCTCTGCACAGAACATCCACAATTCTAAGGAAATAGCGAAAGGATCTACATTTCTGATACTATAAAATGTCTACGAGTCAAAGTCCACTCCTCAGAGTCACTAAATTCTGAGGCATGTTGTTAGCATTCATGATTGTGAGCCTTTTTTTCTAGCCACATAGGAAAGGGATAAGGACCCAGTGACAAAAATGATCTCATAGCAAAAGAAAACAGATCAGGAATTAAGAGAGAAAAACTCTAGTGTATTAGGATAATGCAATACCTTCTGATGTTATTCTATAAATATAAATGTTCTGTAAAACCAAAGGATAACAATGTGAAAAGCCAACAGGGAAATCAACAATATGATCTTTCCAGGTGTCTGTGATAGTGATTGTAGAAAAAAATATAACTATTTTTATTTTCACAAAATTGGTCTTCCTTTAGACTATTTATAAAAAAAACACACACATTCTTTCTGTCTCTGTGTCCCTCTCTCTCATACACACACTCATTCACACTGTATATAGACATGTTAACTAGATTAGATAGTGAGACAATGGGAGAACTAAGTTCTCATCTTTAGATATCCAAGAACTAAGAAGTATCCCAATTCTCCATCATTCTAAAATGGAAACAGCCAATGACCTCAAGCTGTCCATACATTTGCAGATAAATCAATATAAATCAAGTTCATAAACTTAATTTTTTCCCTATTGGGCAGTCAGTCAGAACCTCAAATGATCTCCCATTTGTAGGTATAGCAGCTAAGAATTAACATAAAGCTCTACTTTGGTAGATGATGTGGACCTATAATGTGAAAAGAGACGCAACATATACTCATATTTTAAACAGGAAGGGTGGTTTATACAGCATAGCTTGATGACATGTTTAATGCTGAAGTTCTTGCAACTAGCTCCTGAACCACGACAAGGTAATAAACTTTAATGCTAAATCCAGATGGGTTTGCTGTCTTTGCCAAGCCTACATTCTCTACTTGGTGATAGTCCTGGACATATGCTTTACCTCATGATTGTAGTTAATTATGAAGTAGGTAATATCTTGTGCAAATTGGGAAAACACACCTTGGAGATTCTGAGTTGGTGGAAAGAGATGACAAGTGTCATTGCTGTTGTTTTCACCATAGCCCTGTGGAAAAAACTAATTACCTTTTCATCTTGGTGACTCTCGAGGTCAGTTTACCACTACTATATCACTCCATGACAGGGTACATGGGTAATTAGGTAGGCTATGTAACCTGGATATTCCATGGATCTCATTACATCTTATTTAGAAAGGCTATAATTTGATTGGTGGAAAATTAAGGCATCTTCTCATGGGTCATTTTATCTCTCTGCAATAATAATTCTTGGCTTGATTAAAAATTGATCCAGTGTCTTAAAGTGAATTTATTATTGCTGCAATCTATCACCTCAGACAGATAATCTGGTTCCCATCTTTATCTGATTTGAAAAATCTGTCACTTATTATGTGTTGTTTTCTCCCTCCCCATCATTTAAATTGATAGTTTGCTAAGGCAGCAATAGCCTCTTGAAAGAAAACTTGAGACAATAACCTGGTGATTTTTTTTCTCTATAAGAGTCTTATAATATGTCAATTTTAATATGTTGATCTGAATTGTGTTCTGGCAAATTTTCTATGGGGAAAAAAGAATCAAACCATGATGTACTCAGAGCAATAAAGGGATACTTAGCTCCATGCAATTGTTATATTTACATTCAGCTTTATTTCTGCTTTGCATTTATTTTTTTATCAGTTGCTGGATCCAAACAAGTTCTGGGTTTAAGGCCTGGGATTGAAATTTTTGGCTCTTATCCATTTTTAAATGACAGACTTATGGTGCCATTTGAAATATATGTTTTTATCCCAATTTTAAAAGAAATCCTCTGTTATGCGCCATCAGGAAAAGGTATTCTGACAACAAGGACATACTCATTTATCTAGAGATATAGTCTAAACCAAACCAATCAGAGTATAGCATACATACTCCCATATTTTGAACCCTAATATTTTTTTCACTATTATTACTGCAAATTATTAGGTTGCAATTAATGCAGGAAGATTATTAGATTCCTGCATGTAAAAAGCTCCAAAACCCTAAAAGTCAGTTAAAATTCAAACCAAGCTAATAAACATGGACAAGAAGGCTAATTACAATTTGTTTTTAAAAATCCTGCTACTTGATATTTATGCTAAGAATGGTGAAAGAGAGGCGCATGTAGGTGGGTGCACACATACTCTGTGCACATGTCTGTAAGGAGACACTTGTTCTCTACCACTGATTTATTTATAACAGTCCTTCTAAAGATAATGGGCCTGCTATAGATCAGGTTGTGGAAAATTACTTCCAAATAGAGACTCTGAATTTTTTTCTCTATGTGTCTTTTTGTATTAATTCATTTTCAGGTCCATCACAACTTGTTCCACAACACATAAATAAGAGGTAATGTAAGGCATTATTAGCTACCTTCTTCTCACCAAAGACTGGGGTTTTCTACCTATATTATTCCATCTGTCTAACCTCTTTCACTTGGAATAATTTCTTCAACCTGGAAAAGAAGCATGTCTTGGGGCATCCCGGCTGGGAATTCTGGGGATTGCAGTCCCAGCACATCTTGCTCTGTGAACATTAGGTTCTCATCTGACAGCACCTGTGATGAAACAGTATTTTGGCTAATTAAATCATCTTAAGCACCATTGTGCACCGAGTGTGGGTTCAACAGATGCCTAGAGTGGTGTCATGGCCCACAAGGCAAAGCTGAGTATTTCCAGCCATCTCAACAGTCTCTTTTTCTTGGCAAGAGCGGCCTATCTCCAGATGTCCCTCTCTGTGTTCTTTTGAAGCCTCTGCAGCTTTTCTTTCAGAATTCTTTGGGGATGCATATCAACAGTTATGTGGAGATTCATCTGAGGGATGCTTGGCACAGAAATAATTTCTTCCCTTGGAAAAAGTGATGAAAATCCAAGAAAACTCTTGTTTGTTTCTCTACTTGAGTTGTCTTTTAGAGAATGCATTTTGTGACAGAAATCTGAAAAAGACACAAGTTGCTATACAGGGTAGCTTGACATAAACCAGGACAGTATCCTGCTTCACTTTTCTTGTTGAAAACGTTCTTTGCTTGGAATATTAAGTGGAACACATTTTAGTTCCTGCTCTCTTTTAGTCTAAAATGCTGATTAAGAGCCTCTGCTGTTTTCATTTGAGACCATCAAGAGCAACCTAATCTTTACTTTCTTACTGAAAGCTTAAGGGACTTCTTGTCAGGTTGAAAAAAAAGGAGAAAGAAATTCTGCTTTTAAAGTTCATTCTGTACGGGGTAGAAGTTGTACGCATTTTCATTTCAACAGATGATATACTCTTCTGAGATGTTTAGGCACTCCTCTGGCAATTTCCCAAAACTCCAGAGAGGGAAAACAGTTTGGAGGCAAGCTCTTGAGGTGAAAGTCGCCATTCCATTCTTGTGGAATGGCATGGAACTTAATTGTCCTAATAAAAGCAATAGTAATATCACACTGAGCCTATAGTGTCAATAGCTTATTTCTCTTGGAGTGAATTATATGTTATTTTTATGTCCAGAAGTACCTCAGTTAAAAGATCAGATTGCACTCCCTCATTTGTTATTGAATCATACTTAGCTTTGGACAAACACTGATATTTTGTAAGCATTTGAAATAGCAAACTAACTTTAAGGCAGCAGGCAGGCCAAATGACGCCTCATTTTCCTGCCTGAGCAGGGGGTTGGACCAGATGACCTCCAAGGTCCTTTCCAACTGTATTGTTATTATTAACTCTGTTTTCTAGCACCTCACTGCTAGACTCACTCATCAGTCTGCGAAAAGATGGACTCAGCTCTTTCAATCTATTTTTTCATGTGAATAATTCAACTCATAGTAACAGTATGGCCTGAAATATTTGAACTATAGTGCTGGTTATCTGGAAAATGTTATTTTCTGCATTAGTAATTGCAGGAATTCTCAGTGATGAGATCTGCCTACTAGTAATACAATCCTACAGAACTTTAGTGAAAAATGTCATTTACTTTGGGATTTATCCCAGATAAGTAGCATATGACCTAAGTCTTAATGAGTAGTAGATGGCTCTGAAAAATGAAGAAAGTATCCAGAAATAACTGATCTTTAGTCTAATATGTATCAGATATCTATCCAGGTGCAGAATTAGTATGTGAACCTATAAAATGTAACAGTCTTAAGAGAAATCTGCAAGTGGAATATCAGAAACATAGCAAGCCTGGAATGAAAATTATAACCAAATGTCTGGTTGGAAAAGGTTATTGTTGCCTTTTCATACTTTTGTCAGCTTTAAGTCTGATATCAGCTCCTTGCTATTGTGCAATCAAAATGTATCCTCCCCCTAAAAATCAAATAAAAATTATACACTAAATATATTCATTTTATAAATATGCATGTTAATTAAATATACATTTAGTTTAAATGCATGTGTTAATTATACATGTTACATTAGATCACAATTAAGTCAATAGAAATTGACAATTTGCATATAATCATACTTGTATAACTAATCAGTTGTCAGTCTAGAATGCCATTTTGTGAAAGATGGAGCTATCCATTCTAAAATATCTGAGCAATGTGTTTATGGAGAAAAAAATGTAAAATGAATAATTCTTCAGCTGAACATAAAGTTCAAAGCACTTATGTTTTGGAATGTATTGGAAACATTCTTCCCTTTCTGGAAAGGGAATTATGAAACATTCTGTTTTCAGTGTCCACATCAAAATATAGGTATGAAAAGTGCTTACTGTAACTAAATACCCCTTTCAAGGTGTCCCAAACTCTTGAAAGTGATCATGTTAGGAAGAAAAATTCTTGTTCAGTGTATTATTCATCTTTCCATACTTGCTTTTTATGAATAGGGCTTTTTTTCCTTATTGTAGATGGGATAACATTATATGATATATTCACACGCATTACATGATTATTTTGATTTGCAATCTATAGATCAGTCCTTAGATTGCTATTGTTTCAACTGCTCTGAATATTTTCCACCTTTAATTTCATAATGACACTGGCAGTGTCATTAATAGGCAATACAATTTCATGTGGCAACTAAGAGACAAGGAGGTCTTGCAGTCTGAGGGCAGGCTAATGTTATCTCATGTTCTTGAGTTTATGGATGACACTAATGGCACCACACAAATAGATATTGACTTAGTTGCTCTTCAGAGCCTTTTCTCAAGTGACTTCATTACTTTGTGTACGTGATGGTCGGTACTTAGTTGAGTAGGCAAATTACAGGTAATACAGACATTTATCTTGTCAGTGAAGCAAAATTAAGGGCAATAAGAACTTGTTCCAACTAATTATAATATGTAGTAATATTAGGCTTAGAGTAAAATCATTGAAATCAGTGAAAATTTAGTCATGACCAATATATGTTATATTTCAGCAGGTCTACTTTCCTGTAGAAAATGAATTCCAGTAGACTAGCTGTCAAATAAGAAAGAACAGATGAAATACACTGGACTGTTTAAAGCTGTACAAGAAGAGGCAGTTAAAGTGGACTTCTGGTTTTGTGCCGTAGCGCATGGCCGTGGGATAGCGGAGTTCCACTGCCCACACCCAGTTTTGCCCTGTCGGGGAGACCCCAAATAGATCTGAAGTTGCCCTGAAGAGGTGACTGTGAAGGAGGGGCGTTGATCACGAAATGACAGCGGTCGTCCCATTCAATCTGTGGGAAGCCCTCTGACCCAACAGGAGAAAGGCTAGCTGTACATCAGTGTCTAGCCCAAGCTACTTGCAGCCAAAGTCCAAGAGCATGAACCAGAACATCAGTGAACAGGGTGCTTGGAAATGGTGAGAGCATCGATCTTATCTCTTCTATATTTTAACTGAATCCTTGGGAAAGACCCCCAAAGCAAGAAAACATCTGAAAGTGAAGGGAGGGGATTACATCCCCACTCCCTCATAGATAGAAGCGGCGAATTAATACTAAGGGGGAAAGAAATATATTGAAATTAAATTTAAAATACTACAGTCTGAACAAATCTAGAAACTAAAAAAACCCTGTTAAGACTATACCATAAAAGGTTTTGATGAAATTATAAAAAAATATATAACAATAATAACTTTTTGTCTGAAAAACTGGAAAATAAACAACTACTGACATCTAGTGGAGAATCAGAGCATAGAACACTAACAATAATGACTCAGAAATTGGCAGGACACCCAGAAAAAAAGAATAACTTTCAATAAGCTTCAAGAAGACAGTTGGGAACAAAGAAAGAACTGGGCCAGCCATAAGATTAAAAAGTGTCTGAAAGAAAAACACCTGGACTGTTGTTTAAAATTAAGAATTGTTTATAGAATAAGAAAACCTTTGGCTCTTGGCTAATCTTTTAGAGGAGAATTTACAGGAAGGACTTAAGGTGGCTAAACATACTAAATTGCAACTTTGACTGATTGATAATTAACCCCTGATAAAAAAAACCTGTTACAAAATATTGCCTGTACCGGGGCCTTGACAATTTGAAATACATTGGATTACAAAAACTATATATAAAGATAAGAACTATATAAGATTGGGTTGTGCAACTCGGGGACTGGTAGGTTGGATAACTAATTATAGAGACTAAAGTATTGATGAAAGACTATTTGAAGGGGGGAGACAACATGGATATCATACACCTATCAAAAAATGACAGAACACAACACTCAATATTTATCCCTGAAGGATTTAGCCTGGAACATCAAAGATCTCCAGAAGCAGTATTTCAAGGCAAGACAAATACTTTCCAAGAAGAAATGTATGCAATGTTATGACAGATACAAATGACAATAGATTTAAACCACGAGGAAATAAAAAACAACTTTGACAACATAAATAAGCACATCTCTAACCTAAATCTACCATCAAAAAACACCCAGAAAATGACGGCAAAGGAACAAACAAATCAGATAACAACACAAATTAGAAGAACATGATCAAATCAACAAAGCTACAAATGAAAAGAATTACAATTTAATACAAACAGGAAAAAATGTACAAGACTTTGATATAACAACAAAAATGGAATGGATTATAGAATTCCCAGGAGAATCATCAGAGTTTGAGAAACAGAAAGTATATATTTTACCCATTTTATCTTCTTTATTTCCAACATTACTTACAAAAACACAGGAACAGCTGGGTAAGTGGAATATATCAACTTGGAAAGCTACTCGGCAAAAGAAGAAGGCTAGAGACAGATTCAAGATATTTGATTCACCCTACCAAAGGGAGTATTACACGAGCAAACACTTATTTGAATATGGTTAAAAGAATAGAGAACTTTGAACATAAAGGGGCCCTATAACAAGAGGGATAAGAGATTTAAGGAGTATAGTATGTTTTACAATATATGAAATGTAAAAATATTGGGATGATTTAACTTTTATAAATATACACGAAATATAAGCTGATCAGAAAGGATTTTATACGCAGATGCTATAAGATAGATAAGAAGTACAGTATTTTCATAACGCATGAAATATGAAAATATTGGGATGGTGTACTTAAATGGAAAAATTTGGATATTTAGATGCCTAGCATTGAGAAAATCATGACTGATAAGAATGGATTAAATATAAGGGGGAAATTAAGTTTAAATAAAAATCATGAAAATAGGATGCATGGTGAACTAATGAGATGATTTTTATAAGAATAATATAAACTGATAAAAATGTTATACATAGATGTTATCATTATCTGTACAAATATGAAAAAATTCTATATTTAATCATTTATATATTGAAAATATTAAGAATTATATTTGTTTAAGGTTGAAGAAGGAGAATACAATTGGGAGAAGGGAAGATCAAAGAAATATATTATTAATTAATATACTAATTATGGAATTATCAAAATCAATCATTATTGACTGTTAATTAATTTTTATTGCTTTTTTTCAAATATATAAACCAGGACAACACGCTATACACCAGGCACTGGAGATTGTTATTGTAAAAAAACAATATTTTATTTTTAAAAAAGAAGAGGCAGTTATAGTGCTAGCAGGTCTATTTCAACAAATATGGAACAAAACTATATGGCTTAGAGTGAGTGTATACCTATACCAAAACAGAGATTTGTTCAAGAGTATGTATAAATGACCAAGCCATTATGTGAATTCCACATATAAGCTAAGTTTTACTTAAGATCCTAACAAGAAAATTAGAAGCATAGAATAGAAAGAATAGTAGTAGTAGAATTTTGTATAACCTGAATACTGAGAAAAAGAAGATTGCTTTGCACTGTGGATTTAGAAACATAATTTGGAGAATACTTCAAGAAGAATTGGTCAATTCAACTTCCGGTGAAGATGGCCAATTGAATACACACCCAGGGAGGGATCCCTGAAGGGTTTTTCTCTGGACCATAGCTCTTCAACTATTAATGGAAGGAACTGGCATTTCTTCAGTTTATGAGACTCTCCTGGGTTAGAGAAAGTTTTAGAGTTGCCCCTTAAGATCCTCCGATACAGCTGAGGTCTGCAAGTAACT
>NW_015386682.1:28251-31078 GCF_001527695.2 Protobothrops mucrosquamatus | reverse complement strand
AAAAAAAATTAAATATAAAAAAGAAGAATTGGTCAATTGAACCTAGACCAAGTAAAGGTAGAGTGATTGAGATGATCATAACAAAACCTCCCTTGTTCGTTGATTATCGGCTAATACCTATTGTAGGCATCTGATATAAGCAGATAAGAGACAACAATTTGAAAAAAACTAGAAGAAAGAGAGGATCATGAGTCAAATATATAGACAGAATTAAAGAAATGATTGGAAGTCCTTTGAGGAGTGATAAGTTATTACCAAAGACAGATGAAAATAGTAAAAAAAATTCTATGTCATCACAAGAACTCAAACTTGACTCAATCGCTTCCTCAAAGCATGATTACGTCTAGATTGAATCTATAGACTTCCCCAAGGAATTCATATTTAAAACCAAATAAAAATATTATACCAATATACATTTTTATAGTTTGGGGATGCTATATTTAATACTGTACTCTGATATGTTTAAGGTCATATTCCATAAATATGTAATTGTTAAAGCAAGTATTAAGATGACAGTGCATTTCAAGATGGATAAGAGTGCAGATAAAGTAATTAAAAGATGAACAGGACATAAGGTTATGAATGGAGGACATACGCAGAATCATCAGGAGTGAATTATGGGAGAAAATCTATTTTCACTTAGTCTACGTTTTTGCACACTTCAGATATCAGAATTCATGTGCAGATGTCAAACTAAAAATAAATACAATCGTTATATAGAACAGTGTGGATACGACACCGCTATACACATGTAACACCCATTGTTATATATTGTATGTTCAGTAGCCCATTATAGGCAAATGTGGTTTTAAATATTTGATTATTCTCACTGAATTCAGTGAGACTTACCTGTTTTTATTAAAGTTAAACATGCATGGTGTTCAAAGTGTATTATAGTAAAATTTAATAAGGTTTCTTCATTATCTTCTGTCTAGCACAGAAGTATTTATTTGGCTTAATGAAGAGAGATCACCCTTCCTTTGAAAGAGGAGTCTGTATGGTTGTTTGAAAACTTTCTTCTAGAGATTGCCTCACCTTATTAGCTCAAGTCAGATTAAAGTTATGTTTTCCTATTATTATTCAGTCTTGATTTCCCTTCTGTAGTTTTGAATTTACTTTCCTCAAAAACATTATTCATTGCAGAGAATTCATTTAGCTGAATAGTTTACAAGCTTAAGAAAAGGAAAAGAAAAGGAAATCACCAAGGTATTAAAATGAGTCTGTGAAAGGTACATATTTCATCAGTGATTTTAATCTTTAAAATATTTGCTTCAGGTATCTGGGACACCACTGATTCGCTGATACATAATGTAAAGTCTAGTGAAGAAATTAGGTCAGCATTCAGATTGTCTTCCTCATAAAAATTCAGTGGTGATGCATTAAGAGAATTAATTGTGCTTTAGATAATCATGAACTAAAAAAATCTGCAAGGTGTGATGACCACAAACGTAAAGTTAGCTGATGTTATGAATGGAATAAATCTGATGTAAAAATATAATTTGCATCAACTCTGCAATTACTACCAAGCTTAGACATTGAAGTAGTTACATTTCCAGCTAGGAGAAATGGGATTGTTCAACAGTTAGTGGCGAGAAAATTGCTTCCCTGATTTTCACTATTCCTGTATAGGAAATTTAAGATTATCACAACGCAACCATATGTTTATGGAGATTCTAAGTCATCCAGGTCATGATAGTCCCAAAGGTGCTTTTTCAAGAGGCAACTGGACTTTCTTGTTTTTCTCTGAAGATGTTTCGCTTCTCATCCAAGAAGCTTCTTGGATGAGAAGCGAAACATCTTCAAAGAAAAACAAGAAAGTCCAGTTGCCTCTTGAAAAAGCACCTTTGGGAGAATGCAATCGTATGTATTTTTACTCAGAACCGGTTTCCCACTTTGTTCAATGGATATTATTTCTTAATAATTATATTCAGGACAGCAGCATTAAACTCCAAAACATAGTTCAAGTCTTATCTTGATCTTTTATGATGAGATTTCAGAGATAAATAAGAACGCTAAGATTCTGAATGAATGTGGAACTAGCAGTTTTTCTGAAGGAATATGAGACAAGGTACACTGATATAATCAGATGGTGATCACAGTGCAATGTTGAACTAAGCACCATTACAACTTATAGTCTGCCTGCTTGCCAAAGCATTTTGTAGCAGAGAATTGTATCTCAAAGACCAAAATGTTTGCTTTGTAAAATGGCATTTACATTTTAATAATATATACATTAAAAACTGTTGTTAATTGTGACATCAGAGAACAGTTTGAAGGGCATTAATAGTATATATAGCATTATAGTATAACATAACCTTATTTTTTTAAATAAATGTTTGGTATTTATTCCTAAGTATAAATTACTAAGAAGAATTAAAACGAAAGCTATATTTAATGAATAACAGGAATGGTGTATAATAGATAGTTGCTTTTAATCTGAGATTAAGGCAATAGTTACTAGGGCTGTGAAAGGTGGCTTTCATTCGCCTTGATTGAATTTTTCTTGTCATGTCACTGCCTAGACCACCACTTGTGAAATCTGAAAAAGGCAGTGTAATGTACACAAGTTTCTCCCAATTCACTTTTAGAAATCAGAGGGTTGCGTTCCATCTCAAAAAGAGCTTTGACAAGATCAGGTTATACTTCCAAGCAAAATGCACTCTCAAAGATCTGCTCAGGGTTGTAATTGCAGATCTCCTCTCTGTTGCAAATGATAGCGGTTGGAATATACAGTATTTGCCATCTTAATTCCCTATGTAGCTCAGGGAGTCATGCATTAAAGTTTAGGGAAGCATCAAAGATGTTTAAGCGCAAAAGCTACATCACT
>NW_015386682.1:14828-27767 GCF_001527695.2 Protobothrops mucrosquamatus | reverse complement strand
AAGATCAGGTTATACTTCCAAGCAAAATGCACTCTCAAAGATCTGCTCAGGGTTGTAATTGCAGATCTCCTCTCTGTTGCAAATGATAGCGGTTGGAATATACAGTATTTGCCATCTTAATTCCCTATGTAGCTCAGGGAGTCATGCATTAAAGTTTAGGGAAGCATCAAAGATGTTTAAGCGCAAAAGCTACATCACTGAATGCTCAAGAGAGAAACAAGATGACTTAAAGCTATTTGTCAGATAAATGCATTGTGGCAAAGTGTATTTGCTTCTCAAACTTTTGTCTTCCAAATATACTTTGCCATCATTAATATGTGGGTGAATTTCCTGAGAAGCCATATCAATCATGTGTTTTGATCTTTTAAATGTTTGAGGTAATGTTTGATTAAGGCACCAGGCTAGAAACCAGGAGGCAATGAGTTCTAGTTCCACTTTAGCATGAAAGCTGGCTGGGTGACTTTGGCTTCTCTCCACCCAACTCATCTTACAGAGTTGTTGTTTGTGGGGAGAATAGGAGGAGGATGGAATATTAAGCATGTTTGTTGCCTTGAGTTATTTATAAAAAACAACAATAAAGCTGGAATACAAATAAAAATAATTGCCATGTCATTGCTGTAATTTTGATAAATCAAAATCGGCCCAAAGTCTTCCAAAAATGGCTAACAGGATATGTATTTCAGCATGAGATTGGGATGAGATTTGTACGGAATTAAATTAAACTACCTCCTATGTCCACAAGTGAAATCTGAAATCTAGATGAGTTTCCAATGGTTATCATCATGGAAGGCTGGCGGCTTTTGTTCTTTCAGAAGGGTAATCTATTGTGATAGTTTCTGTAAGAAAAACAGTGGCTCATGTGTGTGCTGTTAACTTAAACAGGTGCTTGAATAGACAGCTGGAGGTTTAAGGGCAAAGGTCAAGCAATCAAAAGTGGCCATCTATTGCATAGATCATCAAACAGCAAGCCCATCAATGGGTTCAGTGAGGAATGCTGGAAATTAATCAGTTCAGCTCTGGTGTTTAGCCATGCTGATTATATAGTGGCAAAGCAACTGTGAGATGACAGGCCAGAGAAAGTAATGTAATAGAAGTTCATTCCCAACAAAGGCCAAAAAGGCAGATCAATTTGCAATATTCTTTTCTGCACCCATGCACCAAAGCAGAGACATGAAAGCAGAACATTAAGGGATGCTCCCTATGAACTAGACAAATCAATAAACATCACTGGGAAAGGAGGAGAGAAAAAGGTGCGCCTTCTGTTGAACATCCCCAGTCCATTTTTCCATTTCAGTGAAATGATGAGGAACAGAGGCCTCTCACTTGTTTCCTTTCACTTGGAGCGTCCTAGAACTCTCAAGGTGAAAGCAACTTTCTGAGTAAATCAAGTATGTGACCAGATCTTGGTAGAAAGGAAGTTGTGGGCCAGCCAGTAGGCAAAGAAATAGAACATCTGAACTGGTAGAAACAAGGAATCGGAGTGCTTAACAGTTAATGCCTTTGATCTTGCATTTTCAGAAAGCAATTAGATCAATTGTTACTATCTTCTGGTAAGAAAATAGAATATTATTATCACATCAGAGAACTGGCAAATACTGGTGCTATGCCTGGAAAATTCCAGGAACCAAAATTCCAAGTATAAGCATGTTGAAAATCAATCTTAATATGCCGTTGGGTTTATCTAAAAAAATCATGCTTCACTTAATTATGGCTTGTATGAAAGGGAAGGAGGGAAAATGATACAAGAGGATCTGAATCAATCTGACAAAGCCCAATTTTGTCATTTTAAAGTTCAATCATTCAGTTATAGTAAAGTTCACACAAAACCAACAAGGAATTTTACTCTGGTTTAGTATAATTTGTGGACATGGGCTTTGTGGTATGTAAATTATAATTTATTATATGAGAGGGGCTACTATAGCTTGATCAACAGATTAAAAGAAGAAATATTTTAGCATGAGTTTTGAATTCAATGTATTTCAATCTCAATAGGTAGCCTTTTTTACTTTTCAGAATGTAGACTGTTTATTTAATTTTCTTTATTCATCACATTTATACAGCTGACATATGTGACTGTGGGTTCATCCAACAAAAAAAGACTATAAAAACAAACATTTAAAATTATACTATAATAAAAACTATTATAAAAATAATAAAAAACAGTAATATTAGATTAATAGGCTATACTAGCAAATGTATTGATGCTGCTCTGGGCTAATATTATAATATGTGAATCAGCAGCAACAATGGTCTTTTTTGAGGAATGTAATGAAAAGAAATCAGAGGAGAGTTAGAAAAACCAGCAGAGGACATTATAATAAAACTCTAGTAGTAAAGTAATAGCATCCAGATATTCTTGTCCATTATTATTTATTATTTTGTATCCCACCTTTATTATTTTTACAAACAACATAAGGCGGCAAACATAGCCACCACACTTTTCTCCTATTTTCCCCACAACAACTACACTGTGAGGTGAGTTGGGCTAAGAGAGAGTGACTGGCCCAAAATCACCCAGCTGGCTTTCATGGCTGAGGCAGGACTGGAACTGAGCCTCTCCCACTTTCTAGTCTGATGCCTTAACTCCTAGACCCGTGATGATGAACCTATGGCACGGGTGCCACATGTGGCATGCAGAGCCCTCTCTGTGGCATGCGCACCATCGCCCCAGTCCTAGGCCTTCAGCTGGTTTTTATAAAACCTTTTTGCTTTAGGCCTCTGCCGCCGTGTGCAAAAAAAAAAGGTTCAATCAATCAATCAATTTCAACTTCTCACGGAAAAAAAAAGATCTCGCAAAGTTGGAATTGATTGATTGAACTTTTTAGTCCCGCCCAGTCTGCCATTACCACCGAAGCCATGCCCACCCAATGGGCCATGCCCACCCATCACCCGACGATACATAAGTGGGTTTTGGGTTGCAGTTTGGGCACTCGGTCTCTAAAAGGTTCGCCATCACTGTCCTAGACCAAACTGGCTAAAACGGAAGCTAAACAGGTTTGGGTCTGATTAATACTTTAATGGGATTCCTCCAGGAGGTTGAAAAACTTCCTAAAAGAAGACAGTGATGAACTACCTCTATAAGGTTGCAAAGGAAGGCACAAGGGTTTGTCTGTGAAATCATCAGGGGTGAGATGGTTGGTGAATGTATATGTATCTAGACTATGGAACATATGGGCCAGATTCATCTCCTGGAATCACACATTAATAAACCAGGATGGTACAACTAACCTTGTTAAGTCTTAACAAGGGTAAATGCCAGCTGCTGCAGCTTGTCCTGGATTAGATGAAACAGTTGTTCAGGTCAATACATGACATCTTGCTATATTTATATAGAACATGAGTGGACAATTATAGTGTGAGAGATGCATATCCACCTGGCTTCATTGTGTCCAAAAAACCAAAAAACAATCCAAAAACAAAGAAAGCCCATTGTGGCTTTGTGCTATGTGTAAATCAGGCTGATTGTGGGGAATGAAAAGTGAGTGGACCCATAATTGACATGGACAGAACTATACCATGCTTTCTTCATACACTGCATATACAATATATGTATGAAAAAAATTCACACATTGCACTGCTATACATTGCACATATCTAAATCAAATGATACCCATGCATCCAACATAAATTACATCCTCCCCCAATATGCATATGAAGTCTTGGAATTAGCTATTTATACTTCCAAAGTATAAATAGCTAATTTATAGTAGTTTGATTATGTTTTAGTGGGGGGTTTTGTATGGGGTATTTTAGAGCAGGCCTGTTATTTAATTTGATTTTAGAACAGAAACTTGCGTATATTTATCGTGGTTTTTATTATCGCCTGTTCACCGCCCTGAATCCCGTAAGGGAGATAGGGCGGTATATAAATTCAATAAATAATAATAATAATAATAAAGAGATGAAAGTCTGATTTTTCATATTATCACAAGTTCCAAGCAGATCGTGAATAAATTTATGCAACCTACAATGCATTAGTCCAAAATCATAGTTTGCCTTCTGTACATTACATAGTATTTGTATTACAGAACAGAGGGCTACAAAGTAGATTAGCCCTTTTGTTTTTTAAATAGCATTGATTGATTGATTGATTGATCGATCGATCCTACATATGTAGATCCTCTTCTCACATAGCACAACTCTAAAACAATTTTAGCCACTGTTTTAGGAAACAGAATTAGAGGTAAGACTTTTAACTTTCCTTAAGGTCATTGTGGGCTTCTGTGGTTCTCTAGATGTCGCTGAAATTAGCAGCTACAGCCAGGATAGTAAATGACAAGGAATGTTGGGAGTTCAGGAACATCTGGAGGGGCCAAAGTTCAAAGCCTTCCTGTGCTTTGAGGACTGTAACGTTTCCCCATAGGCTAAGCATTGGCATTAGGGCTTGCTTAATAGTTGGAAATCCTTTGGTTTTGCACTCCTCAGCTTTCTATGTCATGGTTACTTACCCGTGGCACAGGCTTAGGTGACCAGTTATAGCGGACGAATACTGAGAAGTCTGAGATGGATACTATCAAAATTGATTGTTGGGACTAGTTTGAAGACAGTGTGTCTAGTCTGTTAGAATGGAGACTTGACTATTGTTAGCCACTTTAACAGCATTGGTGGCGGGGGGCGGGTGTCATCTGTCCTGTTTCAACTGGCACAACCAATATCTGTGTGCTCTCCAAGGAGAACCCTGGCAGCTGCAGGACATAATTACCACATTTTCCTCTATGTTTTAGGCATTTGGATCTATGGCTGATTTCTGCATTGCTCCCTTGCTAACTAATATGTTATTGGTCTGACACAATTGACAGCTGACAATGCTGGTGGCTAAAGAACAGCCTCTGGGACCGTCTCAAAATGAAGTTAATGATGGGCTACGATAAGCTCCCTCCGTTTCCTATACATCATTTACCTGGAATTGCAATGTGTGTGCAGGTCTCTTTTGTGAGGGCAGGCCATGTGACCACATGGCCAGATGTACTAAATGATGCAATAATTCCACTGGGCCAAATTTGGACTTTTTTTTTTTTTTTGCAGTTTTGCAGTAAGAGGAGAAACAAAGAGATCTGCTTAGGAAATTCTCTGGCTAGGGAATGAATAATGCCACCTAACCAAAATGCATAATATTATCTATTACGTATGAGGACAATAAAGAAATACCCCTCAAAAATAATAATGACCTTTAAGCCTGCAAAAGTCCTATTGACTTTTTTTTGAAATTACATAAAATGGAAGGTCATCAAAACCTCAAACGGTCATGCAGGGATCCTTATTTCTTCGATAGTTGTATAGATTGGGGTTTGAAAAATATGGCCCGTTGTTCAAAAATAAGCTAAACAGACCTTCTGAAAATCCTTTGCCTAGTAATCACCTAAAGGCATTGGAGCCCTTTTCACCACTGAATTTGGACATTGTAGTTATGCACTTTTTTCAATTTAGTTTTCCAGATTGGCACGATAATTTTTTAGGCTCTTTAAAAGTGTAATTTGTAAATGGAACATTTATATAGCACCTTCTCTTCAGAACAGGTATTCAAAGATCTAAAAAGTAAATATCAATAAAACATCACAAAGGCAAACAATCAGTGAAAATCAAATGATGTACAGTAGCTGAAAATAAGTTCACTAGTCACATTACCGGGGGAGAGACAATATGTTACAGCTTCCATATGGGGTTTGCTGTTCCCTTCTTCTCCAATAGTCTTTTTACTGTGCAGTCTAGTCTACTTCCTTGATGTTCCATGAAGATCTTTTACCCAATATTAATCAGGTCTAACATTCTTTAATGTCTAAACCCAAGATGATCTCTGTTCTCATCTTCTCCTCATTATACATAGATTTTGTGAATATTGCTTCCTGGTTGTCTCTTTTTGCACAGTCCCTACACCATATATAAAGGATAGATGCCTTAGCTTAAACTAGTATGGGGCTGCAAGGAGTGAGACACACCCCCCGTGCGCACACACAAACAGAAACAAACATGTGCATGGGCCTGGGAGAGGCGAGCCGAGAGCAACACAAAGGCAATGACAGGGGAGAGAGGTCAAAATGTGAACCCTCCTGGCAGCTAAAAAAAATAAACCTGAGAAGTGTTTAGAAGGCAGTCCCTTTCCCAGTTCTTTCTTTCTTTCTTTCTTTCTTTCTTTCTTTCTTTCTTTCTTTCTTTCTTTCTTTCTTTCTTTCTTTCTTTCTTTCTTTCTTTCTTTCTTTCTTTCTTTCTTTCTTTCTTTCCTTCCTTCCTTCCTTCCTTCCTTCCTTCCTTCCTTCCTTCCTACATGCTCAGGAAGGTATGACAGGAGGGGGAGAAATTGCCAGCGCTGCTGGTGGCCATGCTCCCACCAACCATAGCTATCCCACGCAGGCAGGGGTGGTCCTGGTGAAAAGGAAGCCTGATGGCTGCGAGGCTAGGTCAGCAAGTGTGTGTGGTGCTGATCTACTGGTGGGGGCCATCAAAGCCAGAACATGCTCAGCCTTAGATTCATGGGGCAGCCCTGGAGCCAACGAGGCCCCCCCACCATCTCTGCCCCACCCCCTGGGGGTGCACAGAGAAGGCGGCGAGCGCGCAAGCACTGGTGTCCTGGGGGAAAGGGAAGTGCTTCTCTTGTTTTTTTTCTTTCTCAGTGGTCAGCAGAGATGGTCAGCAGGGATGATGGGCACTCGCCGCCTCCTTTTTGCATGCCCAGGGGGCAGGGCAGGGGCAGCCCCTCGCTGGCCCTTTCCCGCTAAAATCTCCTTTTATATCCTCTCCTCTCTCCCCCTCCTCCTCCTTTTCTCTTCAGGGCACGTCCAGCTTCCAGAAGCACTGATCAGCTGGAACCTGGTGCTGATCCTGGGGCTTCTGCTGAGCCCTGACAGCCCTGCAGCTCCAGCTGTCTCTCCCTCAGGCTTGTGCGGTGCTGCCGCTACTTCAGCTCATTCTTCTCCCCCTTGCTACCACTTCTCTAGGATGGTCGCGCACCACCTGCCAGGTGCCAAAGTACCACCAGCAGCTAACTAGTTACCCTGGAGAGCCCACAGCAGCTAACTAGTTACCCTGGAGCTAACTAGTTACCCTGGAGAGCCCACAGCAGCTAACTAGTTACCCTGGAGAGCCCACAAGCAAAACATGAAAGATTTTTCTCACTTGTGTTTCCATCAATGTATATTTCCAGACAGGCTAGCTCTGAAATTAAATATAATATATAAGCAAGACTATCAGGCATTCATTTCCTGGTCTATCATGCATTTATTCATTCCCCTTCCAAGGCTGTCAAAATATGTAACTGTGCCCTGGTCCACTTTCTTTTTCTTTCTCCTCAATTTGGTGCTACTTTCTTTTTCTTATAATCTTTACCGGTTTTCCATCACATTGGAATTGCACAGCTACTACTCCTGAGCACCAGTGATTATAGGTTGATTGTCTGCCATTTTCCTAAATTGTCTTTTTTTTCCAATCTAGGAATGTCGCACATTTTCTAATATATTTGATTGTGAGTTAGTCACTATAAAAAGTACAGACCGTTCACCCTCCCTTCCCTATGAATTTAGTGAAGAATACACTCGCTGACTATCAGTACAACCTTTTCTGCTAGTAGAGAAATTTATTTATTTATTTATTTATTAATTACATTTATATCCCGCCCTTCTCCTTACGGACTCAGGGCGGCTAACAATCAGATAAAAAACACACACATTATACACCTATTAAAATTAATTAAAAAGAAATATTTAAACTCATCAAATTTAAAAATAATTAAAACCCCTTTAAAATCCCTTAGGCCAGTCCCGCAAGCTGGAACAACCACGTCTTGAGGGCGCGGCGGAAGGAAGGGAGATCAGGGATCACCCTGATCTCTGGGGGCAGTTCGTTCCAGAGGGTGGGAGCTCCCACAGAGAAGGCCCTCGCCCTTGGGGTCGCCAGCCGGCACTGTCTGGCTGACGGCACCCTGAGGAGACCCACTCTGTGGGAGCGTACAGGTCGGTGGGAGGAAATCTGTGGCAGGAGGCGGTCTCGAAGATAGCCAGGTCCGATGCCATGGAGCGCTTTAAAGATAATAGTCAGCACCTTGAAGCGCACCCGGAAGGCCACCGGCAGCCAATGCAGNCCTGGTCACGGCCGCCAACTGGTCATCCAGTGTCAGCCGCGAATCCAGGAGAACACCCAAGTTGCAGACCCGATCCGAGGGAAAGAATTGGACTAATGGAACTCTAGCAAGAATTCTGGGATTCTTGGAGGCACCTAAAGGAATTCCTTTAATTCCATTTGATATATGCAAAAACCCGAGGGAGAGAGAACAAGTTAAATTCCCTGTACTTGTGTTTGTAGGAGAGAGCTAGAGTGAGTTTTACATTAAGACAAGACTTATCTCTCTCTCTACATCTTAAAAAAGTCACAATTTTTTAAGCTGTAGGCCTAGGACGTGTATTTATTTTTGTTATAAAAAGGAAATCCCATCCTATTTCACGGAGATGGCAAAGTGTCAGATTAATAATAATTTGGCAACATTCCACAATATCTGAAGAGACTTCTTAGAAGTTGAAAAGAATTTAGATGTGGGAGAAAATAACATGAGTTCAAAAAGGGAAATCTCTCGGATATTTTCTCACCTTAAAAATTATTTTTATTGATATTTTTGGCTGTGATTGAAGATAATACAAAACAGATACTTTCACATTTATCAGAGGAGACGTCACAAGGGGCTAAATGTGCATTATAAGAATATTTGCTCTCTGTTTCATTGTGAATTTACTGGTATAACTGTCATTTTATTGCCTGTCTTAGTGTTCTCCATTGCAGGCTTCATCTGCCACCTGGGGATAATACCATCCTACTTGTATAATATTGTGCTATTTAATGCCCAATATTCCCTGAATAATACTGCTAGCATTCTTTTAGATTAGTTTTCTTTATGAAAAGAAGATTATTTTTTTCTTTGGGGGAGCATTCAGATGGATAGCTTCCCATCTCTATTCCAAAGCAATATAAACCTGGAAGAAAAGCTTTTATCATTTTAATTAACAGAATTAACAGAATAACAGAGTTGGAAGGGACCTTGGAGGTCTTCTAGTCCAACCCCTTGCTCATGCAGGAGATCCTATACCATTTCACACAAATGGTTGTCCAATCTCTTCTTAAAAACCTCCAGTGTTGGAGCACCAACAACTTCTGAAGGCAAATTATTCCATTGATTAACTATTCTCCTTAGTTCTAGGGTGGTTCTCTCTTTGATTAGTTTCCATCTATTGCTTCTTGTCCTTCCTTCAGGTATTTGGAGAATAGCTTGACCCCCCCCCCTCTTTTTTGTGGCAGTCTCTTAGATATTGGAACATTGCCATCATGTCAGCCCTAATCCTTCTTTTCATTAAACTAGACATACCCAGTTCCTGAAACTGTTCTTCATATGTTCTAGCCCAGACATGTCAAACTTGCGATGTCACATGACATCGCACAACATATCAGAGCTTTTTCGCCATTGCTGGCAATGGGGTGGGTGTGGTTTCCCGATGACGCATCTAGCCCAGGGGCTGGCAGTTTGACACCTCTGTTCTAGCCGCTAGCCAGTCCCCTAATCATCTTTGTTGCTCTTCTTTGCATTCTTTCCAGAGTCTCAGCATCTTTTTTATATTTATGTATATTATAATATATAACTATATATTATATTTTTATATTTTATATTTTAAACATATGATGTCACTGAATTAGGTTTGGTACCAGGTGACTACCCAAGTAAACGCTTGCCAGCTTGTTCCATTTTTAGAAGTCACACATCACTCTTCCAGAAATATTCTTTGCATGTTGAATTCTTTGATCTCAGCTGGTGCATTGCCTTCTCTTTCTTCTACAGAACTTCTATCAGCCTTGCAAAACATAATAGGAAAGGCTACTCTAGAATGCAACTCCAAAAACAGTTGCTTTGTTTTTTACCTCATGTTTACCTCAAACAATGTGGTTAGTTTCTTTCAACTGGAAAACAAATGTATGGAAAAGTTTAAGTGTACAGATTTGAGACGTTTGTGTGGAAATACAGATTCATGATAGCTGGTTTCTTATTTTCATCCTTGAACTTGATTCTTCATTAAAACCACTGTTCCAATTTTTGGTTACTCTGGAATGACTGTTGCCTTTTATGCTTAAAACATGATTCAAAATTCATAGATAGAAGTCCTTTCGTATACAGTTCTTATCCAAGAATAAGCACTATTAAACACGATAGCCCTTATTTTAGGTAAATATCTTTGGGACTGAGTTATTAGTTACACAAATTATTCATTGATTGTTACTTCTTGGAACAGAGGAACCTTAAGTTTCATGTATAGTAATACTGTACTTAGTGAAGTTGCTGCCCTTTTAGTGGCTGCTATGAGGTATTATCCAACCATACATAACTAATGACTGCTTCAATGTAATAACCTGGATCCAGGCACCAGTACCTATGCTTGTATATATATTTGATGCTGTAATGCAGATATTGTGTCATTATAGATGTACACTGTAGGTTAAGTCTGCTTTTAACATGCAAAGATTTTTTTCAATGAAAAATCTTTAAGCTGGAGATGAAGGTATGTGATCCAGTTAAGTAACTAGGATAGCTATAAAGCTTGACCCTACTTTTGACTAGACTTCAAAAAGCCACTTTGTAACAGGAATGATGCATTAAACTTAAGATAATATAAAGGTTTTATTGTAAATAAAGGAAAAGAAAAATAAATTGGAGCACAAAGCCGGCTTACTTTCTATCACTCTCCCCAATAATGTGGTAAAATATCGTCTAGGGAGGAATACATATTAGAAAAATTCATATTATAGTTTGCATCTCCCAAAAATTCAGCAAGAGGGATTTTAAAGTTTGCACTTTGGGACTTTTATCGGTCATAAATGTAATTGTAGCTGGAAGTAAATAAGACTCTGCAATTTATAAGGCCCTTACACTAGCCCAATTTGCTATGGATGTAGAATTACTTTGAATAATATAACCTTGTTTTATTCTGGCGGCTAGTGTGTTTTTTATTTTTATTTTTACCACTGCAGTGAGGATTATTTTAGATGCTAGCTTCTGTCACAATATATTTCTAGGATGTTTATGATCTGGCCGTTAAAACAGCACTCTTAAAGTCTCAGTCTAGATAAGAGCAGTTAATAGCAAAACATTAATCCTTTGAAGAGATATGCATTTCCATGCACAATTTTCAGGATTTATTAATACACGTGGCTGAAGCTGTGATCTTGTTGGAGGAGTGTTGTTGAAGACATTTGTGGATTGGATAGATTAAATATATGTGTAGCATCCTGCAAACAACTGCTGGAATCAAAGCTTCACTTCGATCAAGACCAGAGGCAGAAATCTGACTGGTGACGTGGATTTAATGGAATATAATACATGCAATTATCTTTTCTTTTTTCTCCTCTTGTAATTCATGTCTTTGTAGAAATGGATATTCATGAGTCTTATAAACATTAATATCAGAGATGCACTGTAGGATACATTAAGAAAGTTTTCTTCAATTTTATAATCTGCATATATGTGTTGGACTTTAATTCTCATAATTCCAACTTGGCATTACTAATGCCTATATTAACTGGTGAATTGTGTAAACTAGTCTATTTAGAAAACACTAGAGGTCAATTGTAATTCAGCCTGATGAGGATTCAAATATTCATACCTAAAGTTGATACCGATTTGATTCTTTGAACCTATATATGGGGAACACGTTCACAAATATGACAACTATCATGAAATTTTTGTATTGGAAATATTCTTGTGTTTACAAATATTTAGGAAACAGAACCATCAGAGGACTATTAACATTGGTATAGTGATCATTACTGCAATGTTTGTTTACATAAAGCCTTATTATATTCTTAGAATAAATAATGCAGAATCATAATGGAAAATCCTGTTTCATGAGAACCTTGCACAATGACTGAGGATATACTATAAGTAAAGCATGCAACAGATGTCACTCTATTTTTTTCCTAAGAAAAAAGAGATTCCAGAACATCTCAAATCATTCTGTTTCACCTATAAAACATTTATAAAATTGGTAACAGAGATTTTTATTTTGTCTCTTTAAAGAAAAGATAGATGCTTCTGTAATCAGATGGGTCAAACAAATGCAAACGGTTTACCATGCCTTGAGCAGTCATGTATCAAAATTCCAAATATTGAAAAAAGTTTCTTTTTCTGGAAATGCCAGCTGGACAGTTGACAAATACCACAAAAGAATAAGACAGGTCCTGTAAAGCCAGCCCAATGGGAAGAACAAGATCTATGCCATCAAGATGTGTGCTCTGCCTGTCATCAGCTACCTTGCTAGTATAGCGAAATGGCCAAACCAGGACATGAGGACTACTGATGTGAAGATGTTCAGAGGTTTCCATCCCAAGTCTAACACCCAGAGCCTATATACACCATCTGGAAAAAGAGTGGGCAGGGTCTGGTGAGTGTCAAAGCTATTGTCTTCTTTGCCTCCTCATTGTGGTTCCCATGTGATTGTGGAATATGAAGGAACTTGTAATGTGTGTGTGTGTGTGTTGTGGTTTGTGGTGAATTTGTGTGTGTATGGAAAATACAGGGGGAAAATAAATATTTAACAACAAGAAAAAAGCACCTGTTTGGGATAATGCTTATACTTAGAATTAAATGGGAGAATCGTCACTGGTTCTCAAAATGAAATAGTTCTTTATGCAAATCTTTTTCAGTCTGGACCAGGTACATTAAATATGTTGAGGTCTGGAAATCGCTAGTTAAGGTATAATATTAAGGGAGCAGCTGGTGGAAAATTTACATTGTTATGTACCATATGCCACATGTTTAGTCTCAGTGTGGAAACACTAACATTCAGACGGTATTTCTTTAACAGAGCATTATAAAGAATAAAAGTTTCAGGGTATAAATATAAGAGTTATATGGAATAACTCTCTCTCTCTCTCTCTCTCTCTCTCTCTCTCTCTCTCTCTCTCTCTCTCTCTCTC
>NW_015386682.1:0-14385 GCF_001527695.2 Protobothrops mucrosquamatus | reverse complement strand
CACACACACAAATACACCAAAAAACTTCAAAACCAGAAAGCTTCCTGGGTTTCAGTTTGCAAAATGGGGAATATTCAGAGTACTGCTGAGCAGTCTCACTGTCCTAGGAGAATATAACTATGCCTTTCAGTGTAAAGCATGGAGTTCCATGCACAATGGCACAGCTGAACCATGTTTAACATGTTTTTATTGGCAGCAAAGATTACATCAGTGTATATGAAGATGATGATCAAATGTAGATTGGTTTGAAACTGAAATCTTTTTGACTACTTACCCAGTTTAAAGAGATCTTTTGCAATCACTTTTAATTTTCATCATACTTGAGATTTAATATCATCTTTAAATTTGGCCAGCTCACTGCTTATCACTAAATCAAGAAAATGTATGAATAAGTTAAACAGCACTAGTCCCTTGAGAGACTACTTCTTACTTCCATCCATTGAGAACATTACCTATTTATTTCTATTCTGTTTCCTGATTTTTAACTAGTTAGTAACTCATAAAAGGACAAGTTCTATTCCCTCTTCTTTTAAAGAGATTTAAAAAATAAAAATATGTTATCCTCCTCCCCCCCAAAAAAACCCTGAGTTGGTATGTGTGTTTAGGATGGGTGCTGTTATTTAGGAAGTTCTAGTACGCTGCAGAGGATTAGAAGTGTGGAGATTCAGATGGTATGGTAGCAGAATCCCCTGGGGTTGTTTCCTGAGTGGCTTGAGCTGGAGACAATTTTTAAAGTATCCCATATGGCTTGTAATTCTTGTTGAGCTATGTGGTAGCTTGGAATGAGGTTGTGTGTGACCCCCATGGCCCATTCCCTTACCTAGCCATGGGAGATTGGAATCAGTAGTGATGGCTGTATTGTGGGATTGTCAGATGTGCAGTTCAGCAGCTTTGCACAGGTAGTGCTCCGTGCATTTTGCAATGATCAGTGGTATAATGGTGGAAAGAGGCCATTGCCAATGATGGAGGAAGCCCCTATCAGTTTGCAGAAGGGGTTGTATTGTGGGCAAGGATGATGATGCTGGTGGAGTACAGATGAGGGCTGCCTTTCCATCGTGATTGTGTATGATGCCACTGGTGAATGATATGGAGTGAAAATGATCAAACATGACTTAGAGTTGCTATTAAAGCCTACCTTGTGATGGTAATGGAATCAAAATGTGATTAGTTTTCAGCCCTTTTTGTGTCTGTGACTTGTCACCCAGTGGCCCTATTTTGGATGGCCTGGTCCCTCCTTGGAGGGAGTAATACTACCTATAATCTATAGGGTCGTTCTGAGGAGCATACTGCACATTTAGCAGTCCACATTGGACACTAACAGTAGCTAGCATCCTTGAATTAGATCTAGCTGGTTAAAACTGTTAAAACTGCTTGGGAGAGGACACATGATTGGGTCTGGGGAGTGGTTAATAATTCCTTGTGGGAGAGGGTGGTTCCATTGGCTGTCAAGGAAGCAGTGGAGCTCCCTCTGCTGCGGGGGCCATTGCTTTATCCAACCAGTCTGGACAACTTTCTTCCAGGCTCCAACCTCCCCTTTTTGAAGAGGTTTGTAGAGAAGATAGTTGAATGTCAGCTGCAGAGGACCCTGAATGAAGTAGATTATTTGGACCCTTTTTAGTTATGGTTTGGGCTTGGTTTTGGGACTGAGACAGCTTTAATCATGCTCTTAGATGGCAGAAGTGGAATTGTGAGCATTGTGAGCTTCCTTGCTCTTCTTCACCTCTCAGCAGCATTTGCTACCATTGATCATGATGTCCTTCTGGACTGGCTTCAAGAGTTGGGGATGGATAGGACTGTATTGTGCCGGTTCTCCTCCAGGGTTGATTGCAGTCAGTGTTGATGGGGGATGGGTGGGGTGGGGTGCACCAGGGCTCATTTCTCTCTTCTCTCTTTTTTAACATCTGCATAAGGCAACTAGGTAAAGTGAGTGAGGTATGTTCAATATAGTGATGATATCCAGTTTTATATCTCCACTTGGGGGCTGCCTGAATGATGCTATAGATTTCCATACCCAGTGCCAGGAGGCTGTAAGGGCCTAGATGGAGTGCAAGGACCTTCAATTCAACCCAAGGAAGTCTGGGTAGTTTTTATGACAAGGTTTTTCCATTGCAAATCCTGGATGGATCCAATGTGCAATCTGAGCTTCTATTGGACTTATGGCTCCTGTTAGAAAAGCAGGTGGCAGCCATGGCCAGGAGAGGCTTTGCACACCTCAAGATTATGTACCAGTTGTGCCCATTCCTGGATTGGGAGGCTTTGCTCACAGTTACTCACATCTTTGTGATCTCTTGTCCGGATCACTGCAATGTGCTCTGCCTGTGGTTGCCCTTGAGGAGCATTTACAAGTTTCAACTGGTGAAAATGTGGCTGCGCTGGCAGTAAATGGTGTTGGATGTTCGACACATGTAAAACCACTGCTACATGACCAGAATGCTTCGGGGTATCACCTTTAAAGATCTTCATGGTCTGGGCCTGGAATATCTAAGAGACCATTTTCTCTCGGTTGTTTCTATGTGTCCAATTCAGTCCAGCAGGTTGGGAATGTTATGGATCCCATCAGCCAAGAAATGTCAGCTGGAAGGGATCAGGAGATATATGCCTTCTCTGCCATAGCCCCTGCCCTCTGGGACATTCTCCCTTCAGAGATTAAGATGACCTCGACCCTTCTGGACTTCTGTAAGGCTATGAAGACTTAGCTATGTGCCTGGGCCTGAGGCCCTAGGGGCTCTGTTTCTTGGCTATATGAACATCCATGGCATTAGTTTTACTTGGCAACCATATATATTTATTTTGTATTAAAAATCAGCTATTTTGAATTAGAAATCAATTATAGAAATCAAACAATAAATGAATAATTGAAATCTCATGACAGCTAAATTTGTTCTAGAGCAGTGTTTCTCAACCTTGACAATTTTAAGGCATGTGGACTTCAACTCCCAGAAGTCTGTGGGAGTTGGCTGTGGAATTGGCTGTGGAGTTGGCTGTGGAATTCTGGGAGTTGAAGTCCACATGCCTTAAAATTGTCAAGGTTGAGAAACACTGTTCTAGAGCCTTTGATGAGGAACTTTGTCCCAGGCTTTCTGAAAATCAAAGTACTATATAATACAGTGTTGATCAGGTGATCTCCATTAAAATACTTCTTAACTTGGGTTTTCTTTTCCAGGATTCATGCTGGTTGTCTTTCAGCAAGACTTGATCCTCTGCATTCTTCTTAAAAAAATTTTTTTGCCTATATTTGATTACCCTTTCAATAAATTTGCTTAGAAAAGATGTTAAGCTGATGGCCTTTAATCTTCCAGATTTCTCCTTATTAAAACTTGGTGTTACATTGGTTACCTTCCAGTCCTTGGGTGCTAAATTTGATTTGAGGCACAAGTTTTATTTTTTTCTTAAGAAGTCAGCAATTTGAGTTCTTTAGGAACTCTCGGATCAATGCTAGTAGAATTTGAGGATTTCTTATGGTTTTTCAAGATGTTCTGGAAAACTTTCCTTTCTCACTTCAAGTAGCAATTCCTTTCTTAAGAAAGTTAACACAGATCCAGGTATCTGTCCATAAATCCTATAATAAAGACAGGTGCAAGGAATTCATTTAGTTTCTCCACAAACTGCACATCCTGCTTCATTGTCCCTTTTAATTTTTGTTGCTTGACATTTGTAACTCCACCCTATGAAGAAATGCACAATGAAGCTGGGGATGAGGCTGTTTAGGAGAAGTTAATCTTGATCAAAATCCCTGCCAGTTTGGAGAAGAGAAACAAACACTTGGACAGTATTACATTTGCTGGGAAGGAGCATTAAAGCATTTTTCCTCCTCTTTCTAGGCATCCCAAGCAAATCCTTCAGGGGTCTTATGTGGTTCACATGACATGCAGCTTGCCTATCCCCTGTGCATAGGATTATAGGCCAATTAAACGAATTCCTGGAAGGCAAATTTACCATGTATCCTCTATTTCCCCTTTCGTCTCATCTTGTGCTGACCTTGTTGGGTTGTTAGATGCTTTATTTGTCATGGATGGCTTCCTCCTTCAGACCTCTTTAATTTTAGTTAGTGTTGGCAAAGGCCATTTATATTTTCACTTCTCCTGTTTAACTGTGTTTCTAAACTCTGTCTAACTGCAAACAGGCAATGCTTCACACATGCTTCGGTTTATCCCTTGTCATTGGAATAACCTGATCACAAATATCACGTTTATGTTTAATATTCCCTTTTGAAAAGAGCAGCAAACTCACAATTGGCAATATTTATCAGAGTAGAACATGGAGTTACGCTGAGTGGAAGCCTCAGGCAACAGCTTCCATTCCATGGCTTGTTTTGTGAAGTTAAAAAAAGGGATCAAATTGCATTATCACTCCAGAAGAAAAGAGAAGACTTACCAGCAGTATCGAATGTTTGAAGCCCCTTTCCAAATGATGGGAATTTTTTTTTGTTCTCTCTGCCCTCCCTCCCCCCCCCCGCTGGGAACACAATATCTTGATACCATGCTTCACATGGGCCTCCAGTGGTGATCAAGAGAAGTGCTTTTATGCCTTAAGGATACTGTAGAGCAGTGGTGGCGAACCTATGGCACGCGTGCCAGAGGCGGCACTCAGAGCCCTCTCTGTGGGCACACGTGCTGTTGTCCCAGCCCCACCTCCCCCCGCGGCCCCCTCCTCACCAGCAGCCCCCCTGGAGAGTCACCCCTGGGTGCAGCCCGCACGGAAAAGCGCAGCCAAGAACATGGCAGCCAGGCAGCAGGGACAAGACTCTGCCTTCACACCCCCATGCACGCAGATGCTGCTGCTGGGTGCGGGTGGAGGACGTGGCTGCTATGGCACTACAAGGCCGCCTGGGCGATCTGCGGTGGGCTGTGGAGGTGGTGGGTGGCCCTGCGAGTGGGTGGGGGTGGAGCAGGGGGCAGAGCGGGGGTGGAGTAGGGGCAGGTGGCGGAGCAGGTGGCCGGGCCAGGGGGCAGGGCAGTTTTTGGGCACTCGGTCTCTAAAAGGTTCGCCATCACTGCTGTAGAGAATAGAAATCATCCTGCTTCTTTTCTACATAGATTTATTGTCTACAACTGCCCATCAGGCACATTAAAAACATCAACAACAACAACCCTTTACCCACTCTCCTTTTCCGATGCTTGTGTTTAGGCTTTTTCTTCTCCGGTTTGTTCTTTCCACTTGGCGAAATAAACAGCAAGATTGATCGTACACACTGCATGTTGGTTGGTCCCAATTGTTTATCAATAGACCTGAGCTGGTAATGCAAAGGCTGGAAGAGAAGGGCAGAGCTGCAATTCACTTTGTGTCCTTTTTGCCTTTTAGTGTGCACTGGAATTGCTAATCTGAAGGGAGCAGCAGTAGCAGTAGCTGCCAACTGACATGCAAATTAATAATGAAGTATTCTGTCTCATATTAGCTCAGTGCAACTTTAGAAGTACCAGAGCCATGAAAAAAAAAAGGGGGACAGGGTATGTGTGTGCCTGCAAAATCTTTTTTTTTTTTAAAATAATGGGGATTGAATGGAGGATATATGTCTCTAGGTTACTTGTGTTTCTCACCTCCCCCACGGTTTATTACCATTTATATATGATTAAATGAAAGAACTTTTTACTTGGGGAAAGAGATTGTTCTATAAAATGGAACGGTCACTACAATTGTCATTAAACCACCACAGAAAAAAGCATAATAAAAAAAATCAGACTTCTAATGAATTTTTAGTTTCATTTCCCCCATTCTATGCTTAGAGAATAAATCAAAAGTTACATAACTTGGATTTATCTATTAATTGGTATTTTGGACTGCTGTCCCAAACCTATTTATGTGAAAGCCAGCCCCATTAAGCTCAGTGGACTTAACACGGTGCAGCTATGTCTTTTTAATGATGTCTTGCAGGATTTTGATGATATTGTAAAATATACAGTATTAAAAATAGGTTCCACTATGTCTTAAAAGAGATTAAAAGGTGGAGATCCAGAAAGCATTATTTGTTATTCATACCTCAGCAATATGTACTGTATGTATAATGTTTTAGGTGGCCTCAGCATGTTGCATTTTTGTTATATCTGCACTATCCTTTTTTTCCTGCATCCACATTAGGTTGATGTTTCTTCATCCTTTCTTACCAAATACTGCAAGAAAGTTGTACAATAAAGCAACTTAAGAACAGGATGCTTGATGGTCTTCTCCATTTCAGGTGTGATAGACTGTTCAGCTCATCAGAACAGTTGTGCTTAGTCGCTGAAAATATCAGTGTCATTGCAATTACTGGGGACAGACTTTCTCAGTGGTAAGCCCTGAACACTGGAACATCCAACTCCAAAATTCAATTAATTAATCTAAGCAAATGATCTATCATAGTCAGGGAACTGGAGCAGGCAAAGCTGAAGAAAATGGGCTGTAGTGCTTTTTCAAAACTCATTCTCAAGTTTGTCAGGTGGTCAAACTCACTGTTTGGCCAAACAATGTAAATGCACTTGCACAAGAAAAGAAGGAGCTAGTAGTGATGGTTAGCTAAACCTGCCAATCCCTTTTGTAGCTCCGTGCAGGGACTCCACGACTTACAACCATTTGTTTAACAACTGTCTGAAGTTACAACAGTGCTGAAAAAAGGAACTTACCCACTGGTCCTTTCACTTGTAATAGTTGCAGCAACTGTGTGGTCCCATGATCAAAATTTGGGTGCTTGGCAACTAACATGTATTTATGATGCTTGCAGCATAACTGGGGTCATGTGATTACCATTAGTAACCTTCACAGGGATCTACCAACTGTGGGGAAGAAGCTAAATTTGCTTATTTGATTGCAGCAAAAAAAGGGGTGTAAAATTGGCCATAACTCATTTAATGACTGCCTCGCTTAGCGATGGAAATTCCAGTCCCAATTGTGGTTGCAACTCAAGGACTATCTTTACAGTCCTGTTTTCTGGCACTTTATTATAAATAATCTGAAATACCCCAAAAGGACATTTCTGGATAAATCAGATCACTTGATAAGTTGCCTCTTAAAGATCTATTGTTGAATGCTTTTCCTGTCTGAATGTTGGATGAATGATTCTGTTTATTTCCCTCCCCCATAATGATTTTTTTACAAGGCCTTAGAATGTAGTTTTTACTAATGCATTTTAATATTTTTTCTATAAATGTTAGGTGTATAGGAAACATTGCAGAATTATTTTAAGTAAATGAAATGTTAAAACGTTGGAGTTGAAATCTAGTTTCATTGAATTGACTAGAGGAAGTTATCTCCAATCTTCTCCCTGCCTTATGCTGGGGTTTTGACACCCAGATCAATGGTGTGCAGCCTAGTCCCAGAACCCAACAATTATATAAACAAATACTAATTCTAATAATTACTAATATTTTGTGCCTTTGTGTCTCTCTTTCCCTCCCCTTCTCCTTTATCCCCTTCTCACTCCCATTTTTTTTCACCTAAGGGAAAATAGAGTTGAGTCTGTAATTTTCATTCTTTCTTGGAGAGAATATTCTTTTCTTTCTCTCTTTAAATCTCTGAAGCATTCTGACAAAACAGGAAGAGTGAAAAGTAAAGAAAAGAAAAACAGGTTGTGTTGCATTGTAGTTTCAGCTACAGACATTCCCGCAAGTTCATGGACAGATTAGATTTGGGTTTCATGATTTGGCTTGAATGAAAAAAAAACGTCACAGAGATTAAAAAAATTAATCCTTTTCCATGGGTCTCTCCAGAGTGACTCTGTAACCCCCTTGCTCATTGTGTGCTTGACACACAACCTCTCCTGGTTGTCAGGAGAATAATATGTGAGCTGGTTACAGCATAAAACCTACGTCTGGTCCAAGAGAAAAGACCCAGCTTCAGTACAGCTTTGAGATCTGTTTGGTCCTTATTTACCAGTCAAGGCATAGCTGAAGCGATAAAAATATTGAGATGCAGGCTTGTTAATAAAAAGCACTTTTAAGGTTCATTGATTTTATGCTAAATTCTCTCCTATGGAAAATAATGGGATTGGAAATACTCAACATTGGGCAATGATCCACTTAGGTCATGGTAAACTCTGAACTTAATAGTCCTCCATTCTGATTTAGGTATAATTTGTGTCCTTATTTGGACACTTCCATATGGAAAACTAGAAGTACAGCGTGACTGCAGAACCTGTGTGATGAGTGTTGGCTGGTTTTGCAAGCTGAGATTTTTTTTCTCCTCCTGGATCTATTGTCATTTATTTGAAACTGGAACAAAACTGGTGTTTTCTTTTCAATTGTTACAGCTTTGCTGAGTTTCCAGGCAGATTCTTTCCAGCTTGTAAGAAACTCTTGCTTCACTTTGCTTTCTGGGCTTCACCCTTTCTTGCAGGCCTTTCAAGGGAAGGGATGGCTTGAAGCCTTCCCAGTTCTCTATTTTAAGATTTTGGATTTTTGTTTTTTTTATTTTTTTGCCTAGGTCCAGATAAATTTACCTAGCATGAAGGACATATTCAACAATTTTATTTCCCTTTTGAATGGAGGAGGGGGTGAAAGAACTTTTGTATCTTTGAGACTGGCAGGGAAAGACAAATAGTTTTTGTGACGATTTAACTGATTCACTGCTGTTGAGTTATGACATTTCCCAATGTATGTTGACTATATAGAATAATTATGCCAATACTTGAAGGTATCTGAAGTCTCTAATATATCTCACATGGTTGCTGTTGGGGGATAAAATGAAGGGTCAGCACCATGTAAAGCCACCTTGGGTTTGTGGAGAAAGAGGGAGCCTACATCTAAAAAACATTATTTGTTTTGAAAGTTTGGGATTCTGTCCATTATGTTCATCCTCTGGTGGCATAATTACCATTGTATGAAAGAATCTCTCTCCATTGGTCCCAATTTGCCAATCAGATCTACTGAAAAGGATGCCAGTATACTCTAAAAGTGATTTGAAAAGTAAAGGGATAGAGGAAGATAAAATAAACTCATGCATGTCTGCATATCATTCATATCTTTAATCCCACAACTGAATGTTTCACCACATAAATATAATTGTCTGATACAGCTAATGGAGGTTTTTTGGTATTAAAAATCAATCAGTGAACCTATTTATTTAGCTTTAAGTAGCACAGTTTCAACACAAACAGACTCATACCTGGATTCCTGAGAAACCCTAGGATGCTGAGCTTTGAAACAAGGAGATCCTGGATAAAATTTCACAGCTTCCCTAGGTAGTCTTAGGTAGACTCAGGTTTTGATTGTTTTGGCTACAATATTTGGGTTAACATATACAGTATGGCTGCTTTTACAAATATGAGCCACCCAAAGTTACTGAGGCTCAGGTGGCATATAAGTTTAATAATAAATTATCATTATTACTATTTGAATTCTGCTTCCAAAGCTGCCAAGCAGCATATTTCAGTCCAGTCTTCCTATTCCTTAGTGGTTCTGTTCCCATAACATGAACAACCCAGTCATCCCAATGATGCACTAGCAGCCTACAGTGGGAGATGGCTGGATGAATATTGCATCAGCCATTTTTGCAGTCCTCCTAGCAGTTGCAAAAGAGGCAGGGAGATAGCCATTTTCTAAGCCATTTCCTTTTCATCCCCCACCCTCCAGGACAGAATAATAATAAAAAAAATCAACTGGAATGTGCACCACAGAAGACAAAACCAGGGGGCAGGAACTCACCTTTGATTCGTTCTTTCTGATTTTTACCTTCTCCTCAACTGGCAGCTTGAAGATTGTTGAAAAATGGAATAGTTGTAGACATGCAATACCTAAAAAGGCCAGTTTAAAGGTACCTTTCAGTTTCAGAAGAGGTAAGAATTGGTTGGAGTCAAGGTCAATAATTCCCACAAGTTAACTGACTGAAATGGAGTTCATTTAACTCCATTTTAAAATCATGAATTTGACTTCAGGAAAGGGAAGAAAGTATTTTGGTGATTACCTGTTTATTCTTCCTTAAGTCGTTTATTGTAAAAAGTTATTAAAATAACAAGGAATTTATTTGAGCAATATTTTTAAGAATCACTATAAGGTTTTATTGCTTATAAATTAGTTGATTCTTAGAAGTTCAGCTGGATCATAATCATGATAGTCAGTCTTGCCTTTACACAGTGAGAAGACATTACATTCTCTAAAAAGAACTTCACTTTCACTAGTGCATAGCTAAATTTGATGGCTTACATCAGTTTTTTATGCCATCACACCTGATTTGTGATCTTGATTGATCATGCTCATTCATGGAGAACTGAAGCAGAGAAAAATATAACAATTGAAATGAATAAGGGACAGAATCAGAAAAGAGAAGCTGTAAACACCTGTCAGTCTTTCAAGGTGGACCAGATTAGGAAAACAAAGTTACCCATGCTAATACCACTTTTCTTATAAGGCTAGAGCACGGGTGTCAAACTTGTGACGTCACGTGACGTGTCACGACGTATCGTGACTTTTTTCTCATTGCCGGCAATGGGGTGGGTGCGGTTTTGGCGTGATGCATCCGGCCTGCGGGCCGGCAGTTTGACACCCCTGGGTTAGAGTAACAGAATCTTGCAAGTCTGAATTTGCTTCCCCCTCCCTTTATCTAGAGAAGGGCTTGTATTTGGGTTACAGATCTGCCCCAGACTCAAATTTTCTTTATTTAATTGTTTTTTTTTTGGTTGTGGCTTTTCATCCTTTTCCTGAAAGTTATTCCTTCTGTCCATTACAATAATTGTGAAAAGGTATAGCTAGCTAACTTTTAAAAAATTTCTAATATAGTTTTGGTTTCTAATAACCATACCACAAAATGTGAATAGCTTCTTTAAGCAAATAGCCTTAGTTCTTTTATAAACATGCAAGAAAAAAGCCATACTTTATCTCACATTTATGTTATAGAATGACAGTAAACTCCAAATCTAGTACATGTTAACTAAGAATCCTAGAAGACACATTTCTCATCATAACTAGAAAGCATCAGGTTGATAAAGAATGGTCAAAATTAAGATTTTTTTTCTCTAAAACCTTCTTTAATAAAACTTTGTTTTAAAGTTTTTTTTGTAAAACTTAAAAAGAACACAGTTATTTTGTAAACCAGTATATATTGCAGTGAACTCATAGTTCTGTCAAGTTTTTTTCTTATACTTTCAGTCAATATCAAAATTTATGATCCCTAAGGTTAAATAAATCAGAATATTGACCTGATTGTAAGTCAATAGTAGGTTAATGTGTTTTTAAAGGTATTTGTATTCATTTTTCATAATAGGGCCCATATTGCTGGTCAGTGCTCATATTCTTCCTTCTTTCCTCATATTTATTTTGTCATTTGTTGATGAAAATTATACCAATAGACATCATACAACAATCGAGCAGAAAATAATACCCCAATCAAGGAACTGCTAAGGACGAAGCCACCCTCCCCAACCAACCATGGCAGGGCAAACTTCTGTATATAAAATAGGGAGCAAATCCCAGACTCACTAGCATTGATAATGCTATGTAGTCCAGTAATGAAATGTCTGCAAGCAAACAACCAAGTTCAGAGAGCACCAAGGACTCTACAGTTCAGCCTGGAGCTGCAGAGATTTTCTTCTGCTGGAAACATCATATTCAGTTAATCAATAACAAATAAGAACATCCAATTGTTAAGTATTACTCCATTATAGGGACTGAACTGAGTCTCTTTCACAAGTGGAGGAAAATGCTCCTTTAAACTGGTAATGTGAGAACATCTAGCTCCATTTCTCTTTTTTATTTCTGTAGCTTCCACTTCAAAAGCAAGTTCTCTCTCTCTCTCTCTCTCTCTCTCTCTCTCTCTCTCTCTCTCTCTCTCTCTCTCTCTCTCTCTCTCTCTCCCTCTCTCCCTCCCTCCCTCCCTCCCTCCCTCCCTCCTTCTCCCTCTCTCTCTTTCACACACAGATAGAACTCTATTTTCTGTTACATAAAACTTTAAACGTTATGCAATTTAACTGACTAAAAATAGATTTTATTCTTTTTCCTTTCAGATAATTTTAAATTTCCATCTGTGCAGTCAAGCAAAGAGGGAATATTGCTTGAGGAGGAGATTCAGGAAGGAGTGAACAAAGGTGTGCATATTTCATCTACATGACTTCAGATTTGTGCTTCAGCAAAGAGATCAGGTCTTAGTCAAATCTGCAATGCGTGAAGCTGTTTTGCAATAACAACATCACAATTTTATTTATTGTGCTTTGCTAGATTTTGCAACCAAATCTTTACCTAAAGGTTTTGTCTGCAACAGTTTCAGCCTTGCCTTATGGATGATCATAGTAGGACGAGAGTTATTACCCCACCTCCTCAGGAATCAGAACTGCTGTGAATTTTTGCAGTCACAATTGGGCAATTAAGACTTTTCATGCACCCTGGAAAACAGCAATCAATTTATTTTGCCCATGAGAACGATTAGTCAATATGTTGTCTCAGTAGATTCAAACCAGGTATTAGCTAATCAAAATTCATTCCTTGACCTGAGCATGAAGGGGAAAAAATGCCCCACAAACAGAAGATGTAGAGGAGGAAGTAGAAAAGGGGAAGGGTTAGAGGAACAGTACATTGTTTGAACTGATTTGGCAAGAAGATGATGGGACAGGTGGAATTGAAGTAGCCTGCAGCTACTTTATTTGTGGGAATAATTCCACCCAAGATCTCAGCCCTGCTTCCCGCAAACACTGTATCAGAAATGTAAGATATGGAGTTCCAGCTGCCCTTTTGAGGGAAATGCAGAGAACATCTAGGATAGGGGATGAGCTTTTAAGAGGTGCATGTATAAGCAAATAAAATATTTTATGGCTCATTGTCTCAAATGTTTTGACTGGGAATTATAGAAGTTGAAGTCCAATAGACCTGAAAGACACCACTTTGGGTAGAATGCATTCTCAGTAGATTATGGCCTATACCAGGGGTCCCCAACCCCCGGGTTGCGGCCCGCTACCGGGCCGTGGCCTACTCGGAATTGGGCTGTACAAGTGGCTGGCTGGAGCTTCTACGGTCCAGTTCCCCACTCGCCTCCCCAGCTGGCCTACCAAGCCACAAAGGTTGGGGACCCCTGGTCTACATTATGTCACATACAGAATGTAGCTTGAGAAGACCTGGTCAGTCCCAACTATATGCAATCCAAAAACCAGAAAACATATTCTCCTCCCAACATACAGTCATATAGAGATAGTGTCCATCAAAAGCTTTTCTTCATTCTCCAGCAATATCATTGGCCCCCATGACTGATATTAGCCAAATCAAAGAATGCTTCTTCTGGCAAATGCCTAGAGAGGGACTGATTGTTCTGCACTGGGGGCTTGGCCTTTCCCCCCCTCTTTTCATAATCATTCAAGGCTCATTACTTGGAATATTTATCCAGTATTGACTAACAGTAAAATCCATGGCATAATCAGAACTCCTGTTGAATGTTCTACTTATAAACTGTTATTATAAACTGCTGAGAAGATTTGACAATACAGTAACTGTGATTAATAAATAGATTGCCTTTATTAATAGCAATTGCAGTAGCACTTAGACTTATATACAGCTCTGATGTTGTAAACTGCACTCTCTGAGCAGTTTACAACATCAGCATATTGCCCTCAACAATCTGGGTCCTCATTTTACCAACCTCAGAAGAATGGAACTGAATTAACTTTGAGCCCTGTTAGGATCAAACTCCAGGCTGTGGGCAGCGTTAGCCTGCAATACTGCCATTATACCACCTGGGCTCTTTAACATGGTGTCCTGCAATATGCTGGGACAACATTTCCTAAGTTATATTCCCAAGGCTTTTAAAGGTTTGGGGAAACCAGACTGAGAAAGTCCAGCATAAGTTGTTGTTAGATTGTGAATACTCTCCTTATATAAAACATTTTCACTTTTGTTGTTGTCAGCCATTCAGTCATGTCTGATCCTTGTCCAATCTATTGATCAGCACTCTCCATGATCCTCTGTCTCGCACCCCCTCCTTCATGGTCCACCATGGTCACCTGATGTCATCCTTTATAGTGTTCAGCCAGTGAGTACTAGGATGGCACCTTCTCCTTTTTCCACTGATCACTCCCAGCGTGACTGATTTTTTTTTGGGAGGGGAGTGAGTCAGCTCTTGTGACATGACCAAAGTACTACAGTCTCTGGCAATCTTGGCTTCAAGTGATATTTTTGGTGAGGTTTGGTCTAGGACTTCTTTGTTTGTTACTTTTGCAGTCCGTGGGATGTGCAGTAGTTGCATTCAGCCCCACAGTTGAAAGGTGTCCATGCTTCTCTTATCTGTCTTTTTCAGAGTCCAAATTTTGCAGCCATAAGTAGCAACTGGAAAAATTATAGCATTAACATTTTCATAGTTAGCAGCAAACCTTTACCTAACAGCAACCACTCTTTCAGTTATTATGATGTTGCTTTCTTATTCTTTAGTATCTCTATATACTTTATATTATCACTTTTTCTACTTACTAATCCACCACTAAATAGTCTGAAGCTGACCTGCATG
>NW_015386681.1:1419015-1424369 GCF_001527695.2 Protobothrops mucrosquamatus | reverse complement strand
TTCTTTCTTTCTTTCTTTCTTTCTTTCTTTCCTTTCTTTCTTTTTCTTTCTTTCTTTCTCTCTCGTTCCCTTTCTCAACCTTTATCTCTCTCTCTCTCTCTCTCTCTCTCTCTCACACACACACACACACACACACACACACACACACACACACACACTCATAAAACCTTTAGCTTAATCAGCTATCAGGAAGAGAATTTAAACCATGCTTTTCACATGTGTTGGAGCATTCACCGCTTCTGGTGGCAGGCTGTTCCACTGGTTAATTGTCCTCACTGTCAGGAAGTTTCTCCTTAGTTCTAGGTTGCTTCTCTCCTTGATTAGTTTCCACCCGTTGCTTCTTGTCCTGCCTTCAGGCGCTTTGGAGAAGAGCTTGACTCCCTCTTCTTTGGGGCAGCCCCTGAGATACTGGAAGGCTGCTATCATGCCCCCCCTCGTCCTTCTCGTCATTAAACTAGACATCCCCAATTCCAGCAATCCATATTTTGTTTGATTGCTTTACTACAAGTAGTCCTCAACATACAACAGTTCATTTAGTGACCATTCAAAGTTACAACAGCACTGAAACAAATGACTTATCACCATTTTTCACACTTATGACCACTGTAGCATTCCCCACAGTCACATGATTACATTTGGATGCTTGACAACTGACTTACGTTAATGACGGTTGCCGTGTACCGGGGTCACGTGAGCCCCTTTTGCGACCTCCTGACATGCAAAGACCCAGATTCACTTAACAACCGTGTTACTCATTGAACAACTGCAGTGATTCACTTAACAACGGTGGGAAGGAAGGGCGTGAAATGGGGAAGATCTCAGTTAATTTGTCTGAAATGGTATTGGGTTTCCTGCCTGAGCAGGGGGTTGGACTAGATGACCTCCCAGGTCCCTTCCAACTTTATTATTAGTATTAGTATTAACCCCTGTGTCGCTTAGCAGTCGAAATTCGGGGCTCCATAGTGGCTGTAAGATGAGGACTGCCTGTGAACCCAAAGTCCATGGGGGAAGCCAGATTTGTTTAACAACCGTGTTACTAACTTCACCGCTGCAGTGACTCTTTTAACAAGGGTGGCAAGAAAGATCGTAAAATGGGGGCAAAGCTCACTTAACAAATGTCTGGCTTAGCAACAGAAATTTCGGGCTCAACTGTGGTCGTAAATTGAGGACTGCCTGGATACATTTATCTTATGCTGGTGCCGAAGGAAGACAGAAGATTTTCATTTTTAACCATTCCGGGAAACCAGGGAGACCGATAATGGCTCAGAGAGAGACAGAGAGAGAGAAAGAAAGAAAGAAAGAAAGAAAGAAAGAAAGAAAGAAAGAAAGAAAGAAAGAAAGAAAGAAAGAAAGAAAGAAAGAAAGAAAGAAAGAAAGAAAGTCATCACTTTGGAATGAGAAAGAAAGAAAGAAAGAGAAAGAAAGAAAGAAAGAAAGAAAGAAAGAAAGAAAGAAAGGAAGGAAGGAAGGAAGGAAGGAAGGAGAGAGGGAGAGAGGGGGAGAAAGAGAAAGAAAAAGAGAGAAAGAGAGGAAAAAAAGGAAGGAAGGAAGAAAGAGAAAGGAAGGAAGGAAGGAAGGAAGGAGAGAGGGAGAGAGGGAGAAAAAGAGAGAGAAAGAAAAAGAGAGAAAGAGGAAAAAAGGAAGGAAGAAAGGAAGGAAGGAGAGAGAGAGAGAGAGAGAAAGAAAGGAAGGAAGAAAAGAAGGAAGGAAGGAAGGAAGGAAGGAGAGAGGGAGAGAGGGGGAGAAAGAGAGAGAGAAAGAAAAAGAGAGAAAGAGAGGAAAAAAGGAAGGAAGGAAGGAAGAAAGAGAAAGGAAGGAAGGAAGGAAGGAAGGAAGGAAGGAGAGAGGGAGAGAGGGAGAGAAAGAGAGAAAGAAAAAGAGAGAAAGAGGAAGGAAGGAAGAAAGAAAGGAAGGAAGGAGAGAGAGAGAAAGAAAGGAAGGAAGGAAGAAAGAAAGGAAGGAAGAAAAGAAGGAAGGAAGGAAGGAGTGAGGGAGAGAGGGGGAGAAAGAGAGAGAGAAAGAAAACGAGAGAGAAAAAAAGGAAGGAAGGAAGAAAGAAAGAAAGAAAGAAAGAAAGAGAAAGAAAGAAAGAAAGAAAGGAGAGAGGGAGATGGGGGGAGAAAGAGAGAGAGAGAAAGAGAAAGGAAGGAAGAAAGAAAGAAAGAAAGAAAGAAAGAAAGAAAGAAAGAGAGAGAGAGAGAGAGGAAAAAGAAAGAAAACAATAGATAGATGAAAAAAAAATACCTTGTTGATCCTGCTGCCTTTCTGCCACTTCTCTATTCTTGAATTATTCACCTCCTGGGGGGTCCATGGGAACCGCATCCTTTGCCAAAACTCTGAATGGCGCGTCCTGCCAAGCAGGAGACGGTAATCTTTAATTGCCACACAAATCTTCCTAGGAGGGGAAAGCTGGATGTATTAGCCCCCCCCCCTGCCTCCCCCAGGCTGGCTTTCTAGTTCTCTAATTTAATACAAGTGACTCAAGGCTCCTGGATTTGTCTTTTTCTTTTAAATCTCGATTTTTTAAATCGGATTTCTTCCCTCTCAAAAAGCAGGATTCTTATCTAAAGCAACCGCTTAATTCATATATATTCGGAAAGGGCTCTTACAATTAGAGAGGGCACAGATTACAGAGACACGCAGACACAAATGCACAGAGGCAGCTGGATTTTTCTCTGCGGCGTCTCTTGGATAGGAAGAACGGTTGCTGGAATTGGGTAGGTCTCGTTTAACGAAGAGAAGGACGAGGGGGGACACGATAGCAGTCTTCCAGTATCTCAGGGGCTGCCCCAAAGAAGAGGGAGTCAAGCTCTTCTCCAAAGCGCCTGAAGAAGGCAGGACAAGAAGCAACGGATGGAAACTCATCAAGGAGAGAAGCAACCTAGAACTAAGGAGAAACTTCCTGACAGTGAGAACAATTAACCAGTGGAACCACTTGCCTCCAGAAGTTGTGGTACTCTATCACTGAAGAGATAACCGAATAACAGAGTTGGAAGGGACCTTTGGAGGTCTTCTAGTCCAACCCCCTGCTCAAGCAGGAGACACTATACCATTTCAGACAAATGGCTATCCAATCTCTTCTTAAAAACTTCCAGTGTTGGAGCATTCACAACTTCTGGAGGCAGGTAGTTCCACTGGTTGATTGTTCTCACTGTCAGGAAATTTTGTCCTTATTTCTAGGTTGCTTCTCTCCTTGGTTAGTTTCCATCCATTGCTTCTTGTCCTGCCTTCAGGGGCTTTGGAGAATAGCTTGACTCCCTCTTCTCTGTGGCAGCCTTTCAAATATGGAAAGGCTGCTATCATGTCACCCCTAGTCTTTCTTTTCATTAAACCAAACATACTTTTCATTAAACTAGGTTGCATAGCCAGTTCTCCAGAATGGTATAGGGTCTCCTGCCTGAGCAGGGGTTGGACTAGAGGACCTCCAAGGTCCCTTCCAACTCTGTTATTCTTTTATTCTGCTGTCTCGCACAGCCTTCCTTTCAGTACTGTATGATTTTACAGCTGCAGCTCAGCCTGTCCCAGCAGGTTTCCAACACCCTCAGAGAAATTCATTAATTTGTTAATTGAAAATAGATATATTTGGAGCTTCATTTGTGGAACTCCCACGCCAGGTTGCAGAAACAGCTGCTACTCAGCCTAAAAGCAGCAAAATGAGGCTTTTTTAAAAAAAAGCTGTGTTAAAATTCAGCCTTGTCAATAAATCCACAAAATATTTAATTAGTCTGCAGGGACCAAACAGAGCGGCACTGAGAAATTGCATTGCTGGCCTGGATGACAGAAGATGGAGAGAGTGCTTACACCTCTTCTATTAGTTTGTTCGCAATTCTTTAACGCCCAAGGTGACTAAATCAATAAAATTCAATAAAATGGAGCCTTCAAAATTGAGTTGGCATAAGCTATTTGTCTTGCAATCTACAGGTAGTCCTCCAATAAATTGGACATCCATTTCACTGGAATGGTATAGGGCAGGGGTCTTCAAACTTGGCCCTTTTATGACTTGTGGACTTCAACTCCCAGAATTCCTCAGCCAGCATAGCTTGCAGCATAGCTGGCTGAGGGATTATGGGAGCTGAAGTCCACAAGTCATAAAAGGGCCAAGTTTGAAGATCCCTGATCTGAGGTATAACAAAGTCTTTTCCCAGATTAACAATCAGTTGCCCCAATGGTCAGTTGTCCTTTTAATTGATTTAATTCCACTATTTTGCCGCTGGTCTGCAAGGGACAGTGGAAAGAGACAAGATGGCGGCTGCAACAGTCCAATCAAAACCTGAGGTAAAAATTGGATGATGCCATTGCAGCCGCCATCTTGACTCTTTTGACCACTCTTGCCTGGCTGAGGAATTCTGGGAGTTGAAGTCCACAAGTCATAAAAGGGCCACGTTTGAAGACCCCTGGTATAGGGTCTCCTGCTTGGGCAGGGGGTGGGTGGGTTAGACTAGAAGACCTCCAAGGTCCCTTCCAACTCTGTCATTCTGTTATTTCTCCTCTGCTTTCTCCAGCGTCTGCCACGTCCACTAGCCAGATTTTTTATTTATCTTTCTTATCAACAATAATTAAATCCGGAGTGTTATAAAAGTTGCAGGTGCCTGTCTGTTTGAATTCATTTTCTATGACTTTCTCTATTTTATGGTCCCACTGCAGATCTTCCAGTGTGCCGTTGTTGCTATTTTGTCGTGCCGTGTTGGTAGTCGGTCTTTGTGATCTTTCTGCTGCAGCTAAGCAGGTGGTCCTCCGTTTCTTCAGCTTCTTTGCAGAGGTTGCACTTGCTGTCCTATAATAATAATAATAATAATAATAATAATAATAATAATAATAATAATAATAATAATAATAAAGTTGGAAGGGACCTTGGAGGTCATCTAGTCCAGCCCCCTGCTCAGGCAGGAAACTCTATACCATTTCGGACAAATGGCTGTCCAGTCTCTTCTTAAAAACTTCCAGTATTGGAGCATTCACTGCTTCTGGAGGCAGGTTGTTCCACTGGTTAATTGTCCTCACTGTCAGGAAGTTTCTCCTTAATTCTAGGTTGCTTCTCTCCTTGATGAGTTTCTATCCGTTGCTTCTCGTCCTGCCTTCAGGCGCTTTGGAGAATAGCTTGACTCCCTCTTCTTTGGGGCAGCCCCTGAGATACTGGAATGCTGCTATCATGTCCCCCCTCGTCCTTCTCTTCGTTAAACTAGACATACCCAATTCCAGCAACCGTTCCTTATATGCTTTAGCCTCCAGTCCCCTAATCATCTTTGTTGCTCTTCTCTGTACTCTTTCTAGAGTCTCAACATCTTTTTTACATCGCGGTGACCAAAACTGGATGCAGTATTCCAAGTGTGGCCTTACCAAGGCATTGTAAAGTG
>NW_015386681.1:1410279-1418915 GCF_001527695.2 Protobothrops mucrosquamatus | reverse complement strand
AGGACTCCAAGGTCCCTCTCACAGTGACTACTATTGAGCAAGGTACCACCTATGCTGTACTTGTGCATTTGGTTTTTCTTGCCTAAATGTAGAACCTTGCTTTTTTCACCACTGAATTTCATTTTGTTAGATAGTGCCCAGTGTTCAAGTCTGTCCAGATCCTGTTGCGGTCTTCTCAATTCCGGCTTTTATTTTAGTTCCTCACAGCCATCCAGATGTTCAGACTAAATTGGGCATTTTGGTCTGCCCTATTGAGTCAGCCAGATTTGATGTGGTGTTTTTTCATCCGCTTATTGAAGTCCTTCCCTGGGACCTGGGACAGGCAGATGTTCTGGTTTGATGGTGTTAAAAATATTATGCTCCATGGTGCAGTCAGCCAGATGTGAAGACCAGATTTGGCTTTTAAGTTCCCGACTGATATGACCACAATTGAGCCCAAGATTTCTTTTGCTAAGCAAGACAGCTGTTAAGTGAGTTTTGCCCCATTTTATGACCTTTCCTGCCATAGTTGTTAAGGGAATCGCAGCAGTTGTGAAGTTAGTCACACGTCTGTTAAGTGAATCTGGCTTCCCCATTGACATCCCCATTGCCAGAAGGTCACAAAAGGGAGATCATGTGACCCCAGGATGCTGCGTCTGTCACATATATGAAGCAGTTGCCAAGCATCCAAATTTTGGAGGTCTTCTAGTCCAGCCCCCCGCTCAAGCAGGAGACCCTCAGAAGAACAAGAGTTGGAAGGGACCTTGGAGGTCTTCTAGTCCAGCCCCCTGCTCAAGCAGGAGACACTTACAGAAGAACAAGAGTTGGAAGGGACCTCGGAGGTCTTCTAGTCCAGCCCCCTACTCAAGCAGGAGACCCTTACAGAAGAACAAGAGTTGGAAGGGACCTTGGAGGTCTTCTAGTCCAGCCCTCTGCTCAAGCAGGAGACCCTATTATACCATTCCAGACAAGTGGCCGTCCTGTCTCTTCTTAAATTCGGTTCCTCTTTCCCTTTAATAAGAAACAGCAGCACGTTGCAACTGAGATTAGAAACTGACTGGCAGGCCACGCAAAGACGGTTTAAGGGTCGACAATATGGATTTACAATTACAATTTACATTTACAAATGGAAAGCAGAGGCCTAATCGCTCCGCTCTTCATGAAAGCGAGCTGACATTTTTCAAGCCGGAAAGGCTGCTAATGGGTTCTGGAATCTTCTTTTGGACGTGTTGCAACTCCTAATTAGTCCTCCCAGGGACCCTCATGCAAAATGCATGGCGTTCATCTGCTCAGGATGTTGCAGAGAAACTGGGCGCTTTATTATGATTTATTTTCCATGCTCGGAAAGAAAGAAAGAAAGAAAGAAAGAAAGAAAGAAAGAAAGAAAGAAAGAAAGAAAGAAAGAAAGAAAGAAAGAAAGAAAGAAAGAAAGAAAGAGAGAAAGAAAGAACTTCTGCTCCTCATCCTCCATCTTCTGCTTTTCCTAAATGCAGGCCGTCCCCAACTTGCGACCACAACCAAGCCCAACATTGCTGTCGTTAAGTGAGACATTTCTTAAGCAAGTTTTGCCCCATCTTTTTCTTTTTTGCCGCAGTCGTTAAGTGGATCACTGCAGATGGTAAGTTAGTAACAGGGTTGTTAAGTGAATCCGGCTCCCCCCTTGGCTTTGCTCGTCAGACGTTCACAAAAGCGGATCGCGTGATCCCAAGATCCCAAATATAAACCGCTTAGCGAGCCTCCAGATTTTAAATCACGTGACCACGGGGATGCTACCGCGGTCATAAGTGTGAAAAACGGTCCTAAGTCGGTTTTTTCAGTGCCGTTGTAACTTGGGACGGTCACTAAATGAAAGTTGCAATTCGAGGTCTGCCTGTAAATATATTTTAATTCCTGTACCAAACTACAGGGCGGGATCCCTTTTTGCGACCTTCTGACAATCAGAGTCAATGGAGAAGCCAGATTCACTTAACAACCGTGTGTACTAACTTAACAACTGCAGTGATTCACTTAACAACCGTGGCTAGAAACGTCCATAAAATGGGGCAAAACTCAGCCAGTCAGTGGGCCTGACTGGCTGAGGAATTCTGGGTTGAAGTCCACAAGTCATAAAAGAGCCAAGTTTGAAGACCCCTGACATAATGTGAGGGGGAAATAATGCTAACTCAGAAAGAGCTAAACTGGTGTTTCTCAACCTTGGCCATTTTAAGAGGTGTGGACTTCAACTCCCAGAATTCCTCAGTCAGGCATGCCTGCGTGAGGAATTCTGGGAGTTGAAGTCCACAAGTCATAAAAGGGCCAAGTTTGAAGAGCCCTGATCTGAGGTATAACAAAGTCCTTTCCCAGATTAACAATCAGTTGCCCCAATGGTCAGTTGTCCTTTTAATTGACATAATTCCAATATTTTGCCACTTGTCTGCAATGGGCAGTGGAAAGAGACAAGATGGCGGCTGCAACAGTCTGATTAAAACCTGAGGTATAAATTGGGTGATGCCATTGCAGCCGCCATCTTGACTCTTTTGACCACTCGTGCCTCTACCCCATTAAATTTCTTCTGGTTAATAACAGCTTGGTTTAAATGACCAGCAGCCGCTTTTTTTCCTCCTTCCCAACAGTACATTTTCAAAAACCAAAGACACCTAAAAATAAGACAACGCAACAAACAACAATAATTTTAGTGACCGTTTGAAGTTTCCAACAGCAACTGAAAAAAAGTGACTTATGACTCTTTTTCACACTAACGACCATTGCAACATCCCCATGATCATGTGATTTACATTCAGATGCTTGGCAACTGACTCGTACTTATGACGGTCGCAGTGATCCCCCTTTGGTGACCTGACAAGCAAAGTCAATGGGGAAGCCAGATTCGCTTAACAACCGGGTTACTAATTTAACAGGAGGGATTCCCTTAACAACTGTGGCAAGGAAGGTCGTAAAATGAGGCAAAACTCACTCAACAACCATCTCGCTTAGCAACAGAAATTTTAGGCTCAGTTGTGGTCGTAAAGGCAAGGACTACCTGTATTCTCCCAGTTCAATAAATAACCTTACCTAAGGGGTAAGTGAACAAATTTTGCATCTTGTCAAAATCTGAGCACAGATTGAAGAAATATATCTCTTATTGAAGAAATATATCTCTTCTTATTGAAGAAAGAATGAATTGATTTTTTAAAAAATCATTTATCAATCACCATTTTGATCTTTAACATTTCCTTTGCTGTTATGTAACGTACCGAAACCGGCAAAGTATTAAAAAAAATAAATAATAAGCATGCCCTTTTATTCGCAGTTTCATCCGTAAATCTATTATTTCACCCACTGGAGAGTTTAATCTGGGCCTCCCCGAATTAAATACTGTTTGCTGTGCATGCCTGCTTCTAACAGAGGCGGTAATTTGATCTTCAGCTTCTATTATTTCTCCTTCGTTTTAAAGATAAATAAATTCCTGCTAATAGCAGACGAAAAACCCGGGAGGCCAAGTCTTTATTTTCCGTGCTAATTAGTGTAGCTTCACAATTAAAAATAGTAACAGGCAGTTCTCTGGATGATGCAAAGTTTTTGTTCCAGGATAAACTCATTTTTAAACTTTCGTTTGTGTGTGTGTGTGTGTGAGCCACACAGGTGTGCAGAATTGTATCTGCCATTTTGGGCATACGCAAAGAGGTGGCTGGCCCACTTGATTAAAATCAGAGCAGGTAAAACTTGGGGGGGGGAGTGTCACCTGTATAGGTAGTCCTCAACTTACAACTATTCACTTAGTGGCTATTTGGAGTACAACGGTATTGAAAAAAGTGACTTTATGACTGTTTTTCAGACTTACAACTGTGGCAGCATTCCCCAAGGTCATGTGATCAAAATTCAGATGCTTGGCAACGGATTCATATTTATGACGTGTACCAGGGTTCGTATGATCCCCTTTTTGCAACCTTTTGACGTGTAAAGTCAATGGTGGAAACCAGATTCACTTAACAACCGTGTTACTAGCTTAACAACTGCAGTGATTCACTTAACATTTAACAATTGTCTAGCTTACAATGGAAATTTGGAGCTAAACTGTGGTCTTCAGGACTACCTGTAATTTGCATTCCTACACTGAGCAGGAGTTGGTCCAGATGGCCTCAAGGATCCCTTCCAAATCTTGATGACCCTCCTATGAAAGTAACTTCTTCTGGCTCATATAAAGGAAGGACCAGGGGTGACATGATAGCAGTCTTCCAGTATTTGAGGGGCTTCCACAAAAAAAGGGGGATAATCTATTTTCCAAGGCACCTGAAGGCAGGACAAGAAGCAACGGATGGAAACTGATCAAGGAGAGAAGCAACCTGTAATTAAGGAGAAATTTGCTGATAGTTAGAACAATTAACCAATGGAACAGCTTGCCACCGGAAGTTGTGGGTGCTCCATCATCGGAGGTTTTTAAGAAGAGACTGGTCAGTTGAAATGCTATAGGGTCTCCTGCTTGAGCAGGGGGTTGGACTAGAAGACCTCCAAGGTCCCTTCCAACTCTTATTCCGTTAAAGGCTTGCTATGCAGGCCATTCAGTGGCGAAATCTTGATTTAAAGCAGTGATTCTCAAGCTTATCAACTTGAAGAGATGTGGACTTCAAGTCCCAGAATTCCCTGGCTGTCACGACCGTTGCTAGGACTTCTAGGAATTGAAATCCACACATCTTTAAGTTGGGAAGTACGACTCTGGCCTGTAACACTTTAATGAGCATTGATCAGCCTTGGCTACTTTAAGATGTGTGGGCTTCCACTCCCACCTTTGCTGGCTGGGGAATTCTGGGAGTTGAAGTCCACACATCTTCCAGTTTCTGAGGCTGAGCACCATTGCTTTAAAAGTAAAAAGTGTCTGGAGACAGACAGGAGACCCGTGAGGTCACCTCTGCGGGAGCCAAAGAAATGTGAAAAGCAGGGAGAGAGGCTCAGTGTGAACAGATTGCCTACCAGTCAAGCGAGCAGAATGACCCTCCCTACGGAGCAGATCCGGTTCCTTCTCAATTGTTGGTTCTTAATTAGTGACTTGGCTGGGCATTTTATGGACAAGGCAACCTGATCTGGACTCTATTCACCAGAGGCTCCAGGCTTCTGGGTCCAATGAATGTCACTATTGAAGGCTCGCCTCTGGGGGGGGAAGCTGGCATTTCAGGGGAACAAAAAAGTTGTTTTTGGGTGGAGAGGGGGGGAAGGAAGGAAGGAAGGAGAGGGAGAGAGAAAGGAAGGAAGGAAGGAAGGAAGGAAGGAGAGGGAGAGAGAGAGAGAAAGGAAGGAAGGAAGGAAGGAAGGAGAGGGAGAGAGAGAGAGAGAGAGAGAGAAAGGAAGGAAGGAAGGAAGGAGAGGGAGAGAGAAAGGAAGGAAGGAAGGAAGGAGAGGGAGAGAGGAAGGAAGGAAGGAAGGAAGGAGAGAGAGAGAGAAAGGAAGGAAGGAAGGAGAGGGAGAGAGAAAGGAAGGAAGGAAGGAAGGAAGGAGAGGGAGAGAGAGAGAGAAAGGAAGGAAGGAAGGAAGGAAGGAGACTGAGGGAAACAGAGAGAGAGAGAAAGAAAGATGGAAAGAAAGAAAGAAGGAAGGAGAGAGAGGGAAAGAGGGAGAGAGAGAAAGAAAGAAAAAGAAAGAAAAAGAAAGAAAAAGAAGGAAGGACGGAAGGAAAGAAGGAAGGAAGGAAGGAAGGAAGGAAGAAAGAGAAAGAAAGAAAGAAAGAAAGAAAGAAAGAAAGAAAGAAAGAAAGAAAGAAAGAAAGAAAGAAAGGAACGATAGATGATAAATAGAAAAGAGAGATGACAGAAACATTAGAGGGAAGTTAGAAAAACGAAAAATAAAATTTTGATAGCTGGAGAGAAAGAGAGAGAGAGAGATGATAGAAAAATTAGAGGGGAAGTTAGGCAAAAAAGAAAGAAAACTAAAGTTAGATGAGAAAAGAAGGGAGGGAAAGAGGCAGAGAGGAAAGAGATAAAGTTAGAAGAGAAAGTAAGAAAAAATGGAAGAGAGAGAGAGAAAGAGAGAAGTTAGAGGGGAAAATGTGTAAAAAAAAATGATCAAAGCTGATGTTTCTTGGGGTCCAATGAAAGCCACCACCACAACATTCACTTAACAACTGTCTCGCTTAGAAACAGCAACTCTGGGCTCAGCTGTGGTTGTACGTTGAGGACTACCTGTGTAGCTCTCGTCTTCTTTAGGAGCTCTTCTTGAGCTGGTGAGGAATTGGTGCAACGATGTGACCATTTGCACATTCGCTTGGTCTCCCTGCTTCCCTGTGGGAATGCCCAGGGCGCTGCTCCAGACTCTGAACCATCCGGTCTTTTCCGTATGTGTTGACATATTGCGGTCAGCTTTAATGGCCTTTTCGCTGCAATTTAAACAGTTGAAGGATAATTGTCTGTGTGGGTGTTTTTGTGTTTGACCATTGGTTTATGGCTGCCCTTTTTCACTTTGTCTTGGCATGAGTTCCTGAATATATCTCTCTACTCTATCTCTATCTCTATATCTATCTCTATCTCTATCTCTATCTCTCTCTATCTCTATCTCTCTCTATCTCTATCTATCTCTATCTCTATCTCTATCTCTATCTCCATCCATCCATCCATCCATCCATCCATCCCATCTATCTATCTATCTATCTATCTATCTATCTATCTATCTATCTATCTATCTATCTATCTATCTATCTATCTATCTATCTATCTATCTATCTATCTATCTATCATCCTTCCTTCCTTTCCTTCCTTCCTTCCATCCATTATCTATCTATCTATCTATCTATCTATCTATCTATCTATCTATCTATCTATCTATCTATCTATCTATCTATCTATCTACCTACCTACCTACCTACCTACCTACCTACCTACCTACCTACCTACCTATCTGCTGAAGGACTTGGGTTTGGCCACTCTAAAGAAAAGAAGAAATAGGGGAGACATGATAGCAGTATTCCAGTATTTGAGGGGCTGCCACAAAGAAGAGGGGGTCACGTTATTCTCCAAAGGATCAGAGGGAAGGACGAGAAACAACGGATGGAAACTCATCAAGGAGAGAAGCAACCTGGAATTAAGGAGAAACTTCCTGACAGTGAGGACAACCAACCAGTGGAACAGCTTTTTAAAGAAGAGGCTATACAGTCACTTGTCTGAGATGGTGTAGGATCTCCTGCTTGAGCAGGGGGCTGGACTAGAAGACCTCCAAGGTCCCTTCCAGTTCTATTTTATTCTATTCTATTCTATTTTCTGTTCTGTTCTATTCTATTTTATTCGTATTTCTTTTCTATTTCTTTTCTAATTCTATTCTATTCTATTCTATTCTGTTCTGTTCTGTTCTGTTCTGTTCTGTTCTGTTCTGTTCTGTTCTGTTCTATTCTATTCTATTCTATGTATACTGTGTGTGTGTGTATCTCTATATATCTCTATATCTATCTATCTATCTATCTATCTATCTATCTATCTATCTATCTATCTATCTCTATATCTATGGTATATCTATATCTATATCTATATCTATCTACATATACATATACATATACATACATATACATATACGTATTGTATATATATATATTCTCTCTCTCTCAATGCTTGTCATTCTATATTCCCAGGAGTAAAAGATTTCTATCGGGTGTTTTCATTGGCTTTTAACTGCATTTGTTTCTATTACCTCCCTTCCATAATTACTGTACAGGCAGTCCTCGACTTACAAAATTTGGAGCCCAAAATTTCTGTTCCTAAGTGAGACAGTGGTTAAGTAGTTTTGCCCCATTTTACGACCTTTCTTGCCACAGTGGCTAAGCGAATTGTTGCAGTTGTTAAGTTAGTGACACGGTTGTTAAGTGAATCTGGCTTCCCCATTGACTTTGTTGTCAGAAGGTCGCAAAAGGGAATCACCTGACACCCAGGGACGCTGCAACCGTCATAAATGTGAGTCAGTCGCCAAGGGTCTGAATTTTGGTCACCTGACCCTGGGGATGCTGCAAGGGTCGTAACTGTCAAAAACGGTCATAAGTCACCTTTTTTCAGTGCCGTCGTAACTTCGAACGGTCCTTAAACAAACTGTTGTAAGTCGAGGACTACCTGTACTGAACATTCCCACCCCAGCCACATTTTATTCTGATTTCTTTGATCTTCCTAAAAAGATCTTCCCTCTTTGCGTGGCTGTGGCTGCTGACGTCCTTGATTGAGACCCCTTTCTTTGCTTGATGTTGAAATTCTGCAATTAGTCATGCACGTTAACGAAGATTTTAATCTCTCCTCTTTCCTCTGAGGGACTCTTTAATCTTTCCTTCTCTGGAGGCCCTTTTTCCCATTTTGCTTTTCAAGAGGTCCTCAGAGGCTCCTTCACGTTGGCTGAACTTTCTAAATCTGTTGTTTCTTCTAATATTCTGACTGTTTGTCTTCCAGCTTCAGTCTTCCTGACACCCCCTTCCCTTTCCTTGTCTACGGGCAACCCAGCTATTTAACACCTATCAATCTTGGTCTGAGGGGTCCTGGGTGCTCTCCTCCTCCTCCTCCTCCTCCTCCTCCTCCTCTCTACATATCCCGCTCCCTTCTAGCACTGATGATGGAACCTAGCTGGGTCATGAAACGTCTCCAAGAAAACAACCTAGCTCAGAGAGCACCAAGGATCCCACAGTCTTCCTCCTCCTCCTCCTCCTCCTCCTCCTCCTCCTCCTC
>NW_015386681.1:1408770-1410196 GCF_001527695.2 Protobothrops mucrosquamatus | reverse complement strand
AGCACCAAGGACCCCACAATCCTCCTCCTCCTTCTCCCCCTCCTCCTCCTCCTCCTCCTTCTCCCACTCCCTTCTAGCACTGATGATGGAACCTAGCTGGGTCATGAAACGTCTCCAAGAAAACAACCTAGCTCAGAGAACACCAAGGACCCCACAGTCCTCCTCCTCCTCCTCCTCCTCCTCCTCCTCCTCCTCCCTTTCTTTTTCTCCTCCAACCCCACTCTCTTCTAGCACTGATGATGTTACGTGGTTTAGGTCATGAAACATCTGCAAGAAAACCACCCAGCTCAGAGAGCACCAAGGAGCCCCTCACTTCCACCCTGAGCTACAAATATTCTCCTTTATCAATCCTGGTCTTTTCCATCCTCTGCGCCTGGAGGTCTCCCAGGCACTTAGATGGTATTTCTCCATCTTCTGCTTCCTATTACGTAGATGATGATTTGATTCAGGGACTGCATCTGTTCACCTCCAGGACAGTAAATAACTCCCTGCAAAACTCATTGAAGCATCTCTCTCTCCTGGGTTACTCCTCTCTTTATTACTTACTCCCTAGATCTTTATCCTGTCTTTATTACTTTATTACTTTATAAGTAACTCAAGGCGACAAACAGACCCAATAGTCCTTCCTCCTTCTCTTTTTTTATCCTGCAAACGACAACCCTGCCAGGTGGGTTGGGCTGAAAGAGAGAGGGACTGGCCCAAAGTCTCCGTGATATTTGTCAATGCTGATAGTGTTCAAGGGATGCCCCAGAAGTTTTGGAATTGCACTGAGAGCACCTATGTCAATTGATGCTACCTTTGCTTTCTTTTCCCACGGTGGACCTAGACCAGGGGTAGGCAACCTTGGCTCTTTTATGACTCGTGGACTTCAACTCCCAGAATTCCTCAGCCAGGATGGGGGAACTATGGCCCCTTCATGACTCGTGGACTTCAACTCCCACAATTCCTGAGCCAGCAGGGCTCAATTTGGAAACTCTCCCTTTCCCCTCAGCATGGCTGGCTCAGGAATTCTGGGAGTTGAAGTCCACGGTTCATAAAAGAGCCAAGGTTGCCTACCCCTGATCTAGACCAAAGGTCTTCAAACTTGGCCCTTTCATGACTTGTGGACTTCAACTCCCAGAATTCCTCAGCCAGCATGCCTGGCTGAGGAATTCTGGGAGTCGAAGTCCACAAGTCATCAAAGGGACAAGTTTGAAGACTCCTTTTCATTCATTCATTCAAATTTAGTTTGTATACCGCCCTTCTCCCATAGGACTCAGGGCGGTTCACAGCATATTTAAAAAACAGATACTATACACAAATAAAAATACAAAAATACAACAATATAAACCCCAATAAAACCGAATTAAAAACCAAATATTGACGGCTGTGTTTCCAATTAAAATTGCTTCTAAAATCATCCCTACCTAAAATCCTCCCTAGGTCA
>NW_015386681.1:1401161-1407832 GCF_001527695.2 Protobothrops mucrosquamatus | reverse complement strand
CGGTGAGGAAGGAGGAGAACCACCGCATAACGGTGCCTCCCACTCCTAACTCACCGAAACGCCGCAGCATGATACCGTGGTCTACAGTATCAAAAGCCGCTGAGAGGTCCAAAAGAACAAGGACAGAGGAATAACCTCTGTCCCGGGCCCTCCAGAGATCATTAACCAACGCGACCAATGCCGTTTCCGTGCTGTGTCCTGGCCTGAAGCCCGACTGGTATGGGTCCAGATAAACTGATATGAGATATAACAAAGTCCTTTCCCAGATTAACAACCAGTTGCCCCAATGGTCAGTTGTCCTTTTAATTGACATAATTCCACTATTTTGCCGCTTGTCTGCAAGGGACAGTGGAAAGAGACAAGATGGCGGCTGCAAACAGTCCGATCAAAACCTGAGGTAAAGATTGGGTGACGCCATTGCAGCCGCCATCTTGACTCTTTTGACCACTCGTGCCTCTACCCCGTTAAATCTCTTCTGGTTAATAGCAGCTTTGTTTAAATGACCAGCAGCCGCTTTTTTTCCTCCTTCCCAACAGGACATTTTTAAAAACCAAAGACACCTAAAAATAAGACAAAACAACAGTACTTTTAGTGACCGTTTGAAATTTCCAACAGCAACTGAAAAAAGTGACTTATGACCATTTTTCACACTTACGACCATTGCAACATCCCCATGGTCACGTGATTTACACTCAGATGCTTGGCAACTGACTCGTACTTATGACGGTCGCAGTGATCCCCCTTTTGCCACCTTCTGACAAGCAAAGTCAATGGGAAAGCCAGATTCGCTTAACGACCGGGTTACTAACGTAAGAATGGGAGGGATTCCCTTAACAACTGTGGCAAGGAAGGTCATAAAATGGGGCAAAACTCACTCAACAACCGTCTCGCTTACGGGCTCAGTTGTGGTCATAGGTTCGAGATCTACCTGTGGTTTCTCCATCAGCTGCCATCCCGTCTTCCCCACTGGGGAAGGCTGGAATTGAACCCAGGATTTGGGATATGGAAGGTGGAAGTTTTTCAGTTATTTGAGAGTATTTGAGAGGCTGCCACAAAGAAGAGGGGATCAAATTATTTTCCAAAGCACCAGAAGGCAGGACAAAAAGCAACGGATGGGAACTGACCAAAGGGAGAAGCAACCTGGAATTAAGGAGAAACTTCCTAACAGTGAGGTCAATGAACCTCTGGAACAGCTTGCCACCAGAAATCATGGGCGCTCCATCACTGGAGGTTTTTAAGAAGAGACCGGACAGTCATTTGTCTGAGATGGCATAGGTTCTCCTGCTTAAGCGAGGGGCTGGACTAGAAGACCTCCAAGGTCCCTTCCAGCTCTATTCTATTCTATTCTATTCTATTCTATTCTATTCTATTCTATTCTATTCTATTCTATTCTATTCTCTATTCTATTCTATTCTCTATTTGCTATTCTATTCTCTTCTATTCTATTCTATTCTCTTCTCTTCTATTCTATTCTATTCTATTCTATTCTATTCTATTCCATTCTCTATTTGCTATTCTATTCTATTCTATTCTATATTTTATTCCATCCTGTAATTCTATTCTATTCTATTCTAATTCTATTCTATTCTATATTTTATTCCATCCTGTAATTCTATTCTATTCTATTCTATTCTATTCTATTCTATTCTATTCTATATTTTATTCCATTCTGTAATTCTATTCTATTCTATTCTATTCTATTCTATTCTATTCTATATTTTATTCCATTCTGTAATTCTATTCTATTCTATTCTATTCTATTCTATTCTATTCTATTCTATTCTATTCTATTCTATTCTATTCTATTCTATTCTATTTCTTTTTTAAACTAACTCCCATTTTTAATTTTCCAAGCACCAGTCGCAATGATGCCAGAGCTTTTCTTTCTCTGTTACCTTTATCTGGTTCCCAGTTGCCCAGTGTTTGCCCTCAACATGCCCTCATTTCAACCAGGCCAAAAAAACACAGCCAGGACCCTGTTGCTTGCAAAAGTCAGGATCTAAAGATAGCTGCCTTTTTGGTTTCCAATATTTGATTTCTGAATTGGACGGAAGTGGCAGAAATAACGAAATCAATGATCGTCTGGTGACCATCAGCAGGAAGTGTCTGGTTAAGGCTAAAGGAAGCTTCAGGAGGAGACCATATTACTCATAGGTCTCTTTCTTGGAAACTGGATGACCAGTGGTGCCCTCTCACTGACCCCAGATCTTAGAATAGAATAGAGCTGGAAGGAACCTTGGAGGTCTTCTAGTCCAGCCCCTTGCTCAAGCAGGAGAACCTATACCATCTCAGACAAGTGACTGTCCAGTCTCTTCTTCAAAACCTCCAGTGATGAAGCACCCACAACTTCTGGAGGCAAGCTGTTCCACTGGTTCATTGTCCTCACTGTCAGGAAGTTTCTCCTTAATTCCAGATTGCTTCTCTCCTTGATCAGTTTCCATCCGTTGTTTCTTGTCCAGCTTTCTGGTGTTTTGGAGAATAGAATAACAGAATAACAGAGTTGGAAGGGACCTTGGAGGTCATCTAGTCCAACCCCCTGCTCAGGCAGGAAACCCTACACCATTTCAGACAAATGGCTGTCCAGTCTCTTCTTAAAAACTTCCAGTGTTGGAGCAATCACAACTTCTGGAGGCAAGGAGTTCCACTGGTTAATTGTTCTCACCGTCAGGAAATTCCTCCTTAATTCCAGGTTGCTTCTCTCCTTGGTCAGTTTCCATCCGTTGCTTCTTGTCCTGCCTTCAGGCGCTTTGGAGAATAGCTTGACCCCCAACTCTTCTTTATGGCAGGAACCCCTGCAGCGGTTAAGTTAGGAACACGGTTGATAAGTGAATCTGTAGAAATTGGATTTAGAAAGAAGGAAGATCTTTCCTAGGTAAGCTCCGTAAAGAGAGTCCTCAACTTACGACTGGTTGCTTAGTGACCATTCAAAGTTACGATGGACCTACCTGAGGGGTACGTACGACCCAGATTAAAAAATTCTGACAGCTGCTGCCGCCTTCTCCCCATCACTACCGCAGAAAAGTTCTGAAATGGATGCCTTGACTAACGATTGTCATGACTTATAACAGAAATCCGCTACCGTCCTAAGTCCTCGGCTTGCCGCCACTATTCAGCCCCAAAATTTATGTCGCTAAGCGAAACATTTGTTAAGTGAATTTTGCCCCATTTTTACGACCTGTCTTGCCACCGCTGTTAAGTGAATCACTCCAGTTGTTCAGTTACTCACACGGTTGTTAAACGAAGCCGGCTTCCCCGTTGACTTTGCTTGTCAGGAGGTCACAAAGGGGATCACGTGACCCCGGGACACTGCGACCGTCATAAATACGAGTCAGTTGCCAAGCGTCTGAATTTTGATCACGTGACCCTGGGGATGCTGCAAAGGTGGTAAGTGTGAAAAACGGTCGTTAAGTCCCTTTTTTCGGTGCCGTTGTAACTTCAAACGGTCTGAAATGGTATAGGGTTTCCTGCCTGAGCAGGGGGTTGGACTAGATGACCTCCAATGTCTCTTCCAATTTTATTATTATTATTATTATTATGGATCATCGCACAGTCAGCCAGATGTTCAGACTGGATTTGGCATTTTTGTCTACCTATCGAGTCCTTCCCAAGGACCTGGGATAGGCAGATGTGGATGTTTGATGTTATTACAGATCTCGTCGCAGGATGGAAGCAGTTCCTAGTAAGGCTGCCTTTTGCAATTGACTAATGGCAAATTTGTCAATGCCAATGGTGTTCAAGTGGTGCTCCAGTTGTTGTTGTTGTTGTTATCATTATTATTATTATTAGGGTTATTATTAGGGTTATTATTAGGGTTATTATTAGGGTTATTATTAGGGCTATTATTATTAGATTGTAAGTGAGAAAAACGGTCGTAAGTCATTTTTTCCCGTGCTCTTGTAACTTCCAACGGTCATTAAACGAATGCTTGTCAGTCAAGGACTTCCTCTACATGAAAACCTTTTAGAGAAAGTTCTTACTGTTCCTGTTTCAAACAGCTTTCAGAGTTGTGTAAGTTGTAAGTCAAGCAACCACAATGTTTACTCTGTAGGTGGTGTGACAGTGTGGGAAATGCGCGGAACGGAGAAATTTGTTTGTCCTTTTTCCAGAATTTCCTGATGTTCCAGCCCTTGAACCAGGCAGTGGATAGTCTTAGAAAGTGTGTCGTAACAAATGTGTTGACGCTGGATAGGTGAATTTCCTTCTCAAAGAGATGGAATTAATTGCAGGTAATCCTCAATTTACAGCAGTTCGTTTAGTGACCGTTCAAAGCTACCATGGCCCTGAAAAATGTGACTTGTGGCCATTTGTCACACTTACGACCGTTTCAGCATCCCTAGGGTCACGTGATCAAAATTCAGACGCTTGGCAGCTGACTTGTATTTATGACGGTCGCAGTGTCCCGGGATTACGTGATCCCCTTTTTGCGACCTCCTGACAAGCAAAGTCCATGAGGAATCCGGATTCACTTAACGACAGTGTGACTAACTTAACAACTGGAGTGATTCATTTAACAACGGTGGCAAGAAACTCAATAATTGTCTCGCTTAGCAACAGAAACGGTGGGATCAATTGTAGTCGTAAGTTGAGGACTATCAGTACAATGTGCTATCTCCAGCAATGTGTCTCTGTTGTGACCAGTGGTCCTGAAACCAAGTGGGACACCATCAAACATCCGGATGCTTTAAAGTAGTCCTTGACTTAGTGACCGTTTGTTTAGTGACTGTTTGAAGTTACAACGGAACTGAAAAAAGTGACTTACGACCCATGGTGGGATTCAAATAGGTGAACCACCGGTTCTCTGTGTGGATGCCGCTTCCGGAAGTCCGTTCTGGGCCTGAGCAACAAAAAACTATCTACCAGTTCTGCCAAAGTGGTGCGAATCCCACCACTGCTTACGACCGACCGCTCCTTGCCCTTAGCAACTGGCAAGTATTTACAACGGGTTGCAGCATCACGTGATCACCCAGCTGGCTTCTGACAAGAAAAGTCAACAGAGTAAACCGGATCCACTTAATGACGTGTGTGATTCACTTAAGGATCCCACAGGTTGTAAAACTGGGCGCGACTCACTTTGAGTATGGCCCGTCTAGAGAAAAGAAGGATTTGGGGAGACATGATAGCAGTCTTCCAATATTTGAGATGTTGCCCCAAGGAGGAGGGGGTCAACTTATTTTACAAAGCACCTGAAGAAGGCAGGACAAGAAGCAATAGATGGAAATTAATCAAGGAGAGAAGCAACCTGGAACTAAGGAGAAATTTCCTGACAGTAAGAACAATTAACCAGTGGAACAACCTGCCTCCAGAAGTTGTGGGTGCTCCATCACTGGAGGTTTTTAAGAAGAGATTGGATAACTATTTGAAATGGTGTAGGTAGGATCTCCTGCTTGAGCAGGTGGTTGGACTAGAAGACCCCTAAGGTCCCTTCCACTTCTATTCTGAACTGAATTGGGTATTTCTAGTTGGTAAAAAGAAGGACTGGGGGTGACATGATAGCATCTTCCAATATTTGAGGGGCTGCCCCAAAGAAGAGGGAGTCAAGCTATTCCCCAAAGCGCCTGAAGGTAGGACAAGAAGCAACGGGTGGAAACTAATCAAGGAGAGAAGCAACCTAGAACTAAGGAGAAACTTCCTGACAGTTAGAACAATTAGCCAGTGGAACAACCTGCCTCCAGAAGCGGTGAATGCTCCAACACTGGAAGTTTTTAAGAAGGGACTGGACAGCCATTTGTCTGAAATGGTATAGGGTTACCTGCCCGAGCAGGGGGTTGGACTGGATGACCTCCAAGGCCCCTTCCAACTCTGTTACTCTGTTATTCACTTAATAACCGCATTGCTTAGAAACAAATGCACCAATTCCAATTGTGGTTGTAAATCAAAAAAGCACCTGAATTCCAGTTAATGGCCCGTGTCCTCTTTTAAGATAGACCATTTCTTTTCTGTCGTTCCTTTCGCTTCTCTGCAAAAATCAATCCACTTTCCGTTGCCTTGAACTGCTAAATCTTCATCCCTTCCTTCTGAAATGATTGGTTAGCACTTCTGCAAACATCAGACATATTTCAGACCTCCTTCTGTGGCCACTTTTCATGCAAGGATAGGTCCCCTTTCGATTTGGGAAATTTGGAAAGCCTGTGGCATTTTGCTGGTGAAAAATGCTGGTAAATTCAAGGCTATTGAGATATTTGGTGTAGTGATTAAGGCATCAGGCTAGAAATCAGGAGACGGTGAATTCTAGTCCCGCTTTGGGCATGAAAGCCGGCTGGGTGACTTTGGGCCAATCACCAGGAGACGGTGAGTTCTAGTCCCACCTTAAGCATGAAAGCCGGCTGGATGACTTTGAGCCAATCACCAGGAGACGGTGAGTTCTAGTCCCGCCTTAAGCATGAAAGCCAGCTGGGTGACTTTGGGCCAATCACCAGGAGACGGTGAGTTCTAGTCCCGCCTTAAGCATGAAAGCCAGCTGGGTGACTTTGGGCCAATGACCAGGAGATGGTGAGTTCTAGTCCCACCTTAGGCACGAAAGCCGGCTGTGTGACTTTGGGCCAATCACCAGGAGACGGTGAGTTCTAGTCCCGCCTTAGGCACGAAAGCCGGCTGTGTGACTTTGGGCCAATCACCAGGAGACGGTGAGTTCTAGTCCCACCTTAAGCATGAAAGCCGGCTGGATGACTTTG
>NW_015386681.1:1398750-1400963 GCF_001527695.2 Protobothrops mucrosquamatus | reverse complement strand
GGTGAGTTCTAGTCCCGCCTTAGGCATGATAGCCGGCTGGGTGACATTGGGCCAATCACCAGGAGATGGTGAGTTCTAGTCCCGCTTTGGGCATGATAGCCGGCTGGGTGACTTTGGGCCAATCACCAGGAGATGGTGATTTCATATATATATAGATATATATATATAACTCTGTCAAGTTATTTATAAAAAATAATACAGGCAGGATGTGAATAAATAATAACCACTTCAAGAGATCTGGTGCTTTAAGCAAAGGTTAGCCTTGAAACGGGATAAGAATAACCCTATAACACAAACAGTAACACAAGGTAAAAAGGATCGCACGTTTGTTTAAAATAATTCCTTCCTCAGGGAGAATTTTTCTTTGTGATTGTCAGACATGTCGTGGTTAAGTTTATCCCAATTTTATGTGGCTGGTAAAATAATTTTCTGGCTCTCTTAGTTGTCTGGTGGTTTGGGAGAAGCCTTGACCATCGCGTATCCCTTGCGTCACATAATTTCAGATATCCTCTGTTTCAAGGTTAAGGCAAAGATCCCATGACTTATTTAGATTTTTGTTTTCAAAAGAACATTCTGGGGCTCTTCGCTTGTTTTGAAACACCCACCACTAAACCGGAAATGTAGAGGACACCAAAGATTATTAAAAAAAAAAAAAAAGTTGCACCCACATTCGTGGCTAGATCTGGAAAAGGCTCGGGGACGATGAGATTGTAACCTCAGATTGTATTTGCAAGTGCAGGCAGGCTGAAAAGATGCTTCAAATCTCTGCCTGCTCGGTTTCAGGTAGTCCTCGACTTACAAATAATAATAATAATAATAATAATAATAATAATAATAATAATAATAATAATAATAATAATAATAATAATAATAATAATAATAATAATAAAGTTGGAAGAGACCTTAGAAGTCATCTAGTCCAACCCCCTGCTCAGGCAGGAAACCCTATACCAGTGGTTCTCAACCTTTTTAATGCCACGACCCCAACCCAGTCGAGGACTAAACCGGTCGTAAGTCGAGGACTAAACCGGTCGTAAGTCGAGGACTAAACCGGTCGTAAGTTGAGGACTACCCAACCAGTCGTAAGTCAAGGACTTTCCCTGCCTGGGAGCGCCGCACATGCGTGGTTCCGCCCCCTGTGCTGGCCCAGGCGTAGCTGGCAAGCGGCAGAGACGGAGCAGGCCGACCACCAGCTGGCCCAGCCCAAGGGAGGTAAGGCACCCGCCGGAAAAGGGGGGAAAAATGGCGGACAAAAAAAATGGCGGACAAAAAAAATGGCGGACAGCCTTGCTTGACGACCCCCATGAAATGGTCGATCGACCCCAAATGGGGTCCCGACCCACAGGTTGAGAACCACTGCCCTATACCATTTCAGACAGAAACTCATTTAGTGACCGTTTGAAGTTACAAGGGCACATTGACTTATAGCAGCCATTTTTCACACTTACGACCCTTGCAATCACGTGATCAACATTCAAAGATGCTTGGCAACTGGCAAATATTTATGACAGTCGCAGCGTCCCAGTGGGGTCACCTGATCCTCTTTTGCGACCTTCTGACCAGCAAAGTCAATGGGGGAAGCCGGATTCACTTAACAACCATGTTACTAACAGCAATTGCAGTGATTTGCTTAACAACGGTGGCAAGAAAGGTCGCAAAATCGGAGGAAACTCGCTGAACAACTGTCTCGCTTAGCAACGGAAATGTTGAGCTCAGTTGTGGTCGTTAAGTCGAGGACTACTTGTACTAGTTTTATTTGCTGCCATCTGTGCTCGGATTTGCCCTGGCAGCCTCTGTTTTTCTGCATCTCCCTTTACGCTTCTCTATTCCGTCCATGAATAATATAAATTTAAGTCATCCTTCGTTTCCCTAATGCAGGGGTAGGCAACCTTGGCTCTTTTATGACTCGTGGACTTCAACTCCCAGAATTCCTGAGCCAGCCATGCTGAGGGGAAAGAGAGAGGTGTCCAAGCTGAGCCATGCTGGCTCAGGAATTCTGGGAGTTGAAGTCCACAAGTCATGAAGGGGCCATAGTTCCCCCATGCTGGCTCAGGAATTCTGGGAGTTGAAGTCCACAAGTCATGAAGGGGCCATAGCTCCCCCATGTTGGCTGAGGAATTCTGGGAGTTGAAGTCCACGAGTCATGAAGGGGCCATAGTTCCCTCATGCTGGCTCAGGAATTCTGGGAGTTGAAGTCCACGAGTCATGAAGGG
>NW_015386681.1:1372086-1398169 GCF_001527695.2 Protobothrops mucrosquamatus | reverse complement strand
CATGCTGGCTCAGGAATTCTGGGAGTTGAAGTCCACGAGTCATGAAGGGGCCATAGCTCCCCCATGTTGGCTGAGGAATTCTGGGAGTTGAAGTCCACAAGTCATGAAGGGGCCATAGCTCCCCCATGTTGGCTGAGGAATTCTGGGAGTTGAAGTCCACGAGTCATGAAGGGGCCATAATTCCCCCATGCTGGCTCAGGAATTCTGGGAGTTGAAGTCCACGAGTCATGAAGGGGCCATAGTTCCCTCATGCTGGCTCAGGAATTCTGGGAGTTGAAGTCCACGAGTCATGAAGGGGCCATAATTCCCCCATGCTGGCTGAGGAATTCTGGGAGTTGAAGTCCACGAGTCATAAAAGAGCCAAGGTTGCCTACCCCTGCCCTAATGGGAAAAGAATATTTCTTGATGTTTCTTGTGAGCGCTGCCTTAAGATATGTGAAATCTCATAGGCTTTACCAGGCATTTCCTTGGAAGAATGCAGCTCGTCCTTGACTTACAACAGCTTGTTTAGTGACCATTCAAAGTTGCAATGGCATGGGGGAAAAAGTGACTTAGGACCATTTTTCACACTCACAACCATCGCATCCTCACAGCTGTTGAAAGAAAAATCTTCATCAGGGTCCAGTCCAAGCCGGGAATAAACAAAATGAAGACTGCTTTAGAAAGAAGATTGTCGTTTATTGAAGAGCAGCAGAGCCAGACAGAAAGACGACTCTGGAAAAAAAAGTGACCACATGGAACTGGGAGTGGTGGGTTTTTATACCTTGTTGGGCTTTTGAGGTTGTTTCCTGTTCCGGTTTGAGGCTTTGTATTTCCTGTGTCGTGTACTTTGACCTGAGTCTGAGTGTGCCCTTTTGGTATTGGTAGGCTAATCTTATTATGTTTCTTGTCCTTAGAGTTTGGGTGGTGGGTATGTAGATTGTAGGGGTCTTTGTCTTCCTAATCTCATCAGCTTCTAGCTTCCTGGCTCCAACCTTACTGAAAGGATTATCACCTCTGCATTTCTAAAAGTTGGTTTCTGCCTAGTTTCGGCTTGGGGCTATTAAGAAAAACTGGACTTGATTTTCTGCCTTTAAGACCCTTTGGGGAAATATATTCTGCCTTTTTAATATTCCCTCAAATATTTATCTCTCTGGAATCTTCCCACACGGCCACGAGATCAAAATTCAGAGGATGGCCAGCTGACTCATATTTATGACTGAAGGTTGTCCTCAACTTACAACAGCTCATTTAGTGACTGTTCGAAGCTGCAATGGCACACCAGCCTCCCGATGGTCACCTGATCGAAACCCTGACTTAACAACCGCGGCGAATCTCTTAACAGCTGTAGCAAGAAAAGCCGCAAAACGGGGCAAAACTCACTGAACAAATGTCTCCCTTGGCCACAGAAATCTGGGGCTCAGTTATAGTCATCAGTCGGGGACTACCTGTATTGCAGTGTCCCCGGGATCTCATGATCCCCTTTTGCGATCCTCTGAGAAGCAAAGTCAATGGGGGAAGCCAGGTTCGCTTAACGACCACGTCACTAACTAAACAACTGCAGTGACTCACTTCGCAAGTGTGACAAGAAAGGTCGCAAAATGGAGCCAAATTCACTTAACAAATGTCTCACTGAGCAACCGAAATGTTAGGCTCCATTGTGGTCGTAGGTTGAATCAGAGTCAGAGTAGAGCTGGAAGGGACCTTGGAGGTCTTCTAGTCCAACCCCCTACCCCACCCTATACCATTCTGGACAAGCGGCTCTCCAACCTCTTCTTAAAAGCCTCCAGTGATGGGAGCACCCACAACTTCTGGAGGCAAGTTGTTCAGAATAGCAGAATAACTGAGTTGGAAGGGACCTTGGAGATCATCTAGTCCAACCCCCTGCTCAAGCAGGAAACCCTATAGCATTTCACACAAATGGCTGTCCAATCTCTTCTTAAAAGTCTCCAGGGATGGGAACACCCACAATTTCTGGAGGCAAGTCGTTCCACTGGCTAATTGTTCTCGCTGTCAGGAAATTTCTCCTTAGTTCTAGGTTGCTTCTCTCCTTGATGAGTTTCCATCCGTTGCTTCTTGTCCTGCCTTCAGGCGCTTTGGAGAATAGCTTGACTCCCTCTTCTTTGGGGCAGCCCCTCAGATATTGGAAGCCTGCTGTCATGTCCCCCCTCGTCCTTCTCTTCATTAGACAAGACATTCCCAATTCCTGCAATTGTCCTTCCTATGTTTTTGTCTCCAGGCCTTTAATCGTCTTAGTTACTCTTCTCTCCACTTTTTCCAAAGTCTCAAAGTCTCAACATCGAACCCGTGTCATATTTTGAATTATTTTCTTTTGACTCTCAGCTCAAACAAGCAGCTTCTGTTTTGATCATCATTTGATTTTTTTTCCTTGTAAACTGTTGGCAGTAGAGAAACGGAGATTAAGGCAACAAGGCAACATCTGGAAAATTGGCACATCCTTCAACACAAGCTCTGCAGGAGGACACAAAATAAACAGGCACTTTGATGGCTTCGACTGGGGACATTGTGTGATGTGATGTCAGCCGTGTTCAGAGGAAGCCGGATTTCAAACAGCTTTGGCAGAAATTCAGACCTGTTTATTGTTGTTGTTGTTTTTAATTTCAGCCCATCTGTAAAGGTGATTAAAGTTCCAAGGAAATAAACTTTAAAAATCGTTTATAATTATCCAGAGTGTAGCTTTTCCATCAAGGATGCCAACGAATCTGTTCTATTCTATTCTATTCTATTCTATTCTATTCTATTCTATTCTATTCCATTCCATATATTCTATTCTATTCTATTCTATTCTATTCTATTCTATTCTATTCTATTCTATTCCATTCCATATATTCTATTCTATTCTATTCTATTCTATTCTATTCTATTCTATGCTATTCTATTCTATTCTATTCTATTCTATTCCATATATTCTATTCTATTCTATTCTATTCTATTCTATTCTATTCCATTCCATTCCATTCCATTCCATTCCATTCCATTCCATTCTATTCTATTCTATTCTATTCTATTCTATTCTATTCCATTCCATATATTCTATTCTATTCTATTCTATTCTATTCTATTCTATTCTATTCTAAAGATAAGATAAGATAAGATAAGGTAATATTCTATTCTATTCTATTCTATTCTATTCTATTCCATTCCATTCCATTCCATTCCATTCCATTCCATTCCATTTCATATATTCTATTCTATTCTATTCTATTCTATTCTATTCTATTCTATTCTATTCTATTCTATTCTATTCCATTCTGTAATTCTATTCTATTCTATTCTATTCTATTCTATTCTATTCTCATCTTACCCACATTTCAGACTCGTGTGGCCCAGACACAATCTTTTTCCACACTGGACCTAACTTCTTGTTATCTTCTCTGACTGTAGGCCAGGCTGTTGTTGTCTTTGGGTTGGTGCCATCAAGATATGCGTTGCAATTAAAACGGTGATTGCTTTTCCAGTATTTTGATTCTTGCTTTGTTGACACTTTTCCGCTGTTTCTGCGTCTACGGTAAGGATAAACATATTTTATCATAAATACGAGTCAGTTGTTTGCTCAGCACTGGAAAAATGAAGAAACACCATTGGATGGAGAGATAATCAAGAAAATCAGTAGTAGTAACTGTGAGAGGGATCTCGGAGTCCTAGTGGACAATCCTTTAAATAGGAGCCAGCCGTGTGCTGCAGCTGCCAAAAAGGCCAACACAGTGCTAGGCTGCATTAACAGAGGGAGAGAATCAAGATCACGTGAAGTGTTAATACCACTTTACAAGGCCTTGGTAAGGCCACACTTGGAATACGGCATCCAATTTTGGTCACCACGATGTAAAAGAGATGCTGAGACTCTAGAAAGAATACAGAGAAGAGCAACAAAGATGATTAGGGGACTGGAGGCTAAAACATATAAGGAACAGTTGCTGGAATTGGGTACGTCTAGTTTAATGAAGAGAAGGACGAGGGGGGACATGATAGCAGTCTTCCAGTATCTCAGGGGCTGCCCCAAAGAAGAGGCAGTCAAGCTATTCTCCAAAGCGCCTGAAGGCAGGACAAGAAGCAACGGATGGAAACTCATCAAGGAGAGAAGCAACCTAGAACTAAGGAGAAATTTCCTGACAGTGAGGACAATTAACCAGTGGAACCACCTGCCTCCAGAAGCGGTGAATGCTCCAACACTGGAAGTTTTTAAGAAGAAACTCGACAGCCATTTGTCTGAAATAGTATAGGTTTCCTGCCTGAGCAGGGGGTTGGACTAGATGACCTTCAAGGTCACTTCCAACTTTATTATTACTATTATTATTATTATTATTATTATTATTATTATTATTATTATTATTATTATTATTATTATTATTATTATTATTAAATACTGGACTGTGCTGAAATGGACAGACATTACATTGAGGATCAAAGAAAAAGAAGATTCAGAATATTTTTAAACATGGAACTTATTTTATCAATGGCTGGAAAAACGGGATAGAGCAGGGGTCTTCAAACTTGGCCCTTTGATGACTTGTGGACTTCAACTCTCAGAATTCGTCAGCCAGGCACCCCTGAGATGGAGAGTAAGAACTTAATTTGTGTTACTAAGCAAAACAAATCATCCCAGACAACACGTTGTTCATTAAGTACTAATGAATTGAAATAATAGAAAATTAATAAAATATTGAAATAAATAAACAAATATGAGTCAGTTGCCAAGCATCTGAATTTTAATCACGTGACCCTGTGGAGCGTTGCAACGGTCGTAAGTGTGAAAAATGATCATCAGTCACTTGTAACTTTGAACGGTCACTAAAGGAGTGGCTATAAACCAAGGACTGCCTGGGCTATTTAAATCTTTTTCTGTCTTTCCTTCAGGAGCTTGAAAGAGCCCTGATAGCCTTCCCTCATCCCATTTTACCTACACAACAACCTTTTAAGGTAGGCCGCGTTGAGAACCAGCGAAATACCCCCAAAGTCCGCTCGGGATTTTGCTCTGACCGACAACATTTTACTCAATTCTCTTGTCTGTCACGAGAAAATCAAATTCACCTATCCACGATTTGGGTGAAAAACATATCAATTTATCTAACAACTACCGGTAAGTCCTCGACTTACGACGATTCCATTTAGCGACCGTCTGAAGTTACAACGGCCCTGGAAAAAAGGAACTTAGGACCCTTTTCCACACTTACGACCGCTGCAGCATCCCCAGGGTCACGTGATCAAAATTCAACCCTTAGCCACTGACTCATATTTACGACAGTCGCAGCGTCCCCAGGGAGGGGGGGGTCACGTCATCCCCTTTTGCGGCCTTCTGGCGAGCAAAGTCAACGGGGGGGGACTCCGGATCCACTTAACAACCGTGTGACTGACTTAAGCGCCGCAGTGATTCGCTTAACGACGGTGGTGAGAAAGGTCGTAAAATGGGCGGGCGGAATCGCTTAACAACGGTCTTGTTTAGCGATGGAGATTTGGGGCTTATCTGTAGGAGGGTCCACATTTCTTACACAGTAGCATTAGGCAGCTTTTCCATCCCTCCACTTCTTTTTGCCTTCTTTCTTTCTTCTTAATAATAATAATAATAATAATAAAGTTGGAAGGTACCTTGGAGGTCATCTAGTCCAACCCCCTGCTCAGGCAGGAAACCCTATACCATTTCAGACAAATGGCTGTCCAATCTCTTCTTAAACACTTCCAGTGTTGGCGCACTCACCACTTATGGAGGCAGGTTGTTCCACTGGTTAATTGTTCTAATAATAATAATAATAATAATAATAATAATAATAATAATAATAATAATAATAATAATAATGATAAAGTTGGAAGGGAGCTTGGAGGTCATCTAGTCCAACCCCCTGCTCAGGCAGGAAACCCTACACCATTTCGGACAAGTCTCTTCTTAAAAACTTCCAGTGTTGGAACATTCACCGCTTCTGGAGGCAGGTAGTTCCACTGGCTAATTGTTCTAACTGTCAGGAAGTTTCTCCTTAGTTCTAGGTTGCTTCTCTCCTTGATGAGTTTCCATCCGTTGCTTCTTGACCTGCCTTCAGGCGCCTTGGAAAATAGCTTGACTCCCTCTTCTTTGGGGCAGCCCCTGAGATACTGGAAGACTGCTATCATGTTCCCCCTCTTTTTCTTCTCCTTCTGCCATATCCGTTATCGGACGTTGGCGATCATGTTGGCGATCCTGTTTTTATTATCAGCCGCACGAAAAAGCGCTGCTGAGTTTTGTCCAAACCAGTCCCTTAGATTTTGAAGCCACGATGTTCTTCTTCTGCCTGGACCTCGTTTGCCTTCCATCTTTCCCTGGAGGAATAAATGGAGCATGCTATATTTTTCTGGGTGTCGCATCACATGTCTGAAATATTCTAATTTTCGTTTTTTAATTGTTTTGATGATTTCCCTTGGATTTCCCAGGCAGCTTATCACCTCCTCACCACTTTCTTTCTTTATCCCCCCCCTTTTTGGAGGGGGTTTCCCCAGTTTGCGAAACTTTGCTGAGTGTCCACATTTTTCAAAACGCCGGCCTTTCCTTGCGCAAGACACCCGTTCGCCCGGCTCTGTGCAAACGGAGGTGGTTGGTTTTTCTTTTGATTCTCTTAAGGAGAATTCTCTTAAGTTTGACCTCTCACTGCTTTTGCAACCACAATTTTCAATTTCCCTTCAGGTTCCGGCCTCCTGCTATGTTATGACCTCCAACACAGCTGAATTTTCACCACGAAGAGACTGTGGAACGGCAGCAGAATCGCACAGAATCATGGAATCCTAGAGCTGGAAGGGACCCTTGAGGTCTTTTAGTCCAGCCCCTTGCTTAAGCAGGAGACCCTTACAGAATCATGGAATAACAGAGTTGGAAGGGACCTTGGAGGTCTTCTAGTCCAGCCCCCTGCTCAAGCAGGAGACCCTACACCAGGGCTAGGCAACCTTGGCTCTGACTGGTGGACTTCAACACCCAGAATTCCTGAACCAGCCATGTTGACTCAGGGATTCTGGGAGTTGAAGTCCACCAGTCATAAAAGAGCCAAGGTTGCCTACCCCTGCCCTACAGCATAACAGACAGGTGGATGTCCAGTCTCTTCTTTCTTTCTTTCTTTCTTTCTTTCTTTCTTTCTTTCTTTCTTTCTTTCTTTCTTTCTTTCTTTCTTTCTTTTTCTTTCTTTCTTTCTTTCTTTCTTTCTTAATAGATATTTTATTAAGTTTTTATAGTTACAAATTTTTAGTGCTTCATAAGCAACGTGTTGTCTCACATATTTAACATTAATAGTAATACAACTTCCATTTCTGCTTTCTATTCTATTTTGCCAACCAGTCTCTTCTTAAAAGCCTCCAGTGATGGAGCACCCACAACTTCTGGTGGCAAGCTGTTCCACTGGTTAATTGTCCTCACTGTTAGTTCCAGGTTGCTTCTCTCCTTGATTAGTTTCCATCCATTGCTTTTTGTCTTGCCTTCAGTTGCTTTGGTGAATGGGTTGACCCCCCCTCCTCTTTGGGGTAACCCCTCAAATATTGGAAGGCTGCTATCATATCCCCCCCAATTCTTCTCTTTGTTTGACCAACAGAATAACAGAGTTGGGAGGGACCTCGGAGGTCATCTAGTCCAACCCCCTGCCCAAGCAGGAAGCCTTACACCATTCCAGACAAATGGCTGTCCACTCTCTTCTTAAAGACCTCCAGTGTTGGAGCACCCACAATTTCTGGTGGCAAGCTGTTCCACTGGTTAATTGTCCTCATTGTTAAGACGTTTCTCCTTAATTCCAGGTTGTTTCTCTCCTTGATTAGTTTCCATCCGTTGTTTCTTGTGTTGCCTTCTGGTGTTTTGTACAGACCAAATTCACCCTGAAAGAACTTTTTTTTTTCAATTTTCTGCATAGCTGAAAAGGGTCTCCTGCTTGAGCAAGGGGCTGGACTAGAAGACCTCCACAGTCCCAACTCTATTACTCTGTTATTCTGTCTTAGGGATCCCTTCCAACATGCTGTGATTCTCTTTCCAGGCCATTTAATCTTGCTAGAAGCTGAATAAGTTCTGTACTATATTCGTTACTTCTGCATATATACATAAATATAGAGACATATAGTTCTCTCTAAAGCGTTAGTTTCTCTTTTCTTTTTCATCATTTCTGGGGTTTTTTTCCCCACAGCGGCAGAAGTTTCATTCTTTCTTTTTTCTTCTTAAACGTTAAAAAAAGAAAACGCAACTTCCTCCGAATTGCCCAGATGTTCGGCAAAGAGTTGTTTCAAAACCCTTTCCTGGCCTTTCAACTATTATTAACTGAGTTTGGAGCCCAGTCTTTTGGGCAAACGGGTTCAGGGTTTGGATTGCCCAGAACTGTCCGTCATTTTGATCTTTTTTTGACACTTCCCTTGGATATCCCTGCACAGGTAGTCCTCGATTTACAAGCATTCGTTTAGTGACTGTTCAAAGTTACAACGGTCCTGAAAAAAAACCAACATACAATCAGTCCTTCCAACGTCAAAACTTTGCAGCGTCCCCCCCATGGTCATGTGATCAAAATCTGTCTGCTTGGCAACAGGCGTGTACTTAGGACGGTTGCAACGGTCCAAGGTCACGTGATTGATTGCCATTTGCGAACACGCTGGCTGGGGGATTCTGGGAGTTGAAATCCACAAGTCTTAAAACGGCCCCGTTTGTAGATCCCTGGATTAAACCACCCATGATAGAGATAGGATTTGTTATTTCTCTATTCTGCAGAAAAGTCTCACGTGGTTCAGATGTTAATTAGATTCCATTTATCTGGAAATCCACTAGATTAGAAGTTTTGAACGATAACTTTAAGAGGGGTGGACTTCAACTCCCAGAATCCCCCAGCCAGCCTGTGTGGACTTCAATTCCCAGAATCCTCCAGCCAGTCTGTGTGAACTTTAATTCCCAGAATCCCCCAACCAGCAGATATGGACTTCGACTCCCAGAAATCCCTAGCCAGCATGTGTGGACTTTGACTCCCAGAATCCCCCAATCAGCCTGTGTGGACTTCAATTCCCAGAATCCCCCAGCCAGCCTGTATGGACTTCAACTCCCAGAATCCCCCAGCCAGCCTGTGTAGACTTCGATTCCCAGAATCCCCCAGCCAGCCTGTGTGGACTTCAACTCCCAGAATCCCCCAGCCTGTGTGGACTTCGATTCCCAGAATCCCCCAGCCAGCCTCTGTGGATCCAAGTCAAGATGGCGAACAGTTCCAACACATCTTTCTCTTTTTTGCCTCACAACAACCCTGTGAGATGGGCTTTCATGCCTAAGGCGGGACTAGAACCCACCGTCTCCGATTGGTTGGCCCAAAGTCACCAACCCAGCATCCATGCCTAAGGCGGGACTAGAACTCACAACTTCCTGGTGATTGGTCCGAAGTCACCCAGCCAGCTTTCAGGCCTAAGGCGGGACTAGAACTCCCAGTCTCCCAGTGATTGGCCCCAAAGTCACCCAGCTGGCTTTCATAGCTATGGTAGGGCTAGGACTCACCCTCCCGTTTTCTAGCCTTAACCACTAGACCAGACTGTCATACCCATGATGCCGACGTGACGCTGTCCCAGCAGCCCTGACATCCCCCCTGGATCTGCAGAGGTTTACAGACTGCCAGCTTAAAGCTCACGGTAAAATTCGATCTCATGACCCGCTGACCTCGAAACTCCCACAGACACACGCACACACGCACGCACTTCTGGATGCTTAGACCCTGTGATCACCCTGGCTAACGCTAGGCCTGTGTCCATGTTCACACCGAGCAACAGCAACTCCAAATATGGTGTCCGCGGCCCCGTTGACTTTTCCAAGCTTGCAAAGATAGAATCGATATACGCAAATCTCCTGGGGGGAAAAACACAAAAACCCAAGGAGTTTGCAGGATTATTATCGATAACAACTTCCCGGCTGAGATGGATGGAATACTTTCCCAAGATGGGGGATGCGTCTGCCAGGAAAGCTAAGAAACCAAATTAGGAATGGGATTCCCGGCAGTAATGCTTGAACACTAATCCTCGCACAGACCAGGAATAAATCTTCTTATCCTTTTGCAACATTTTGCTGCAGCGGCCAAAAAGGCCAACACAGTCCTAGGCTGCATTAACAGAGGGATAGAATCAAGATCACGTGAAGTGTTAATACCACTTTACAAGGCCTTGGTAAGGCCACACTTGGAATACGGCATCCAGTTTTGGTCACCGCGATGTAAAAAAGATGTTGAGACTCTAGAAAGAGTACAGAGAAGAGCAACAAAGATGATTAGGGGACTGGAGGCTAAAGCATATAATGAATAATTGCAGGAATTGGGTATGTCTAGTTTACTGAAGAGAAGGACGAGGGGGGACATGATGATAGTCTTCCAGTATCTCAGGGGCTGCCCCAAAGAAGAGGGAATCAAGTTATTTTCCAAAGCCCCCGAAGGCAGAACTAGAAGCAGAAGCCCCCGAAGGCAGAACTAGAACTAGAAGCCCCCGAAGGCAGAACTAGAACTAGAAGCCCCCGAAGGCAGAACTAGAACTCAAGACATGGCTTTTTCAGCAAGCGGGTCTGACCTAGGGTGAATTTTAAATAGGGACAATTTTAATGATTTTAATAAGACACAGCTATAAATATTTGGTTTTTAATTGGCTTTTATAGGGGATAATGTTTTATATTGTTTAACATGCTGTGAGCCGCCCTGAGTCCCATGGGGAGAAGGGCGGCATATAAGTTAATGAAAATAAATAAATAAATAAATAAATAAATAAATAAGCAATGGATGGAAACTCATCAAGGAGAGAAGCAACCTAGAATCAAGGAGAAATTTCCTAACGATGAGAAAAATTAATCAGTGGAACGGCTTGCCTCCAGAAGCTGTGGGTGCTCCAACACTGGAGATATTTAAGAAGAGATTGGACAAACATTTGTCTGAAATGGTTTAGACCAGGGGTAGTCAACCTTGGCTCTTTTATGACTCGTGGACTTCAACTCCCAGAATTCCTGAGCCAGCTGTGCTGGCTCAGGAATTCTGGGAGTTGAAGTCCACGAGTCATAAAAGAGCCAAGGTTGACTACCCCTGGTTTAGGCTTTCCTGCCTGACTAGAAGACCTCCAACGTCCCTTCCAACTCTGTTATTCTGTTCTGTTCTGTTAAAGTACCAGGTAGAAGCTTATCAAAGACTAAGGTAGACAGCCAATAAATTAGATAGATAGATAGATAGATAGATAGATAGATAGATAGATAGATAGATAGATAGATAGATAGATAGATAGATAGATTTTAATATTTAAGTAGTTAATATTTATTTGTTATGTATATGTAGGGGTGTGGGTCTATACATATGTTGTACATAGTGTGTTTAGGTGTGTGTCATGTATGTGTTTCACTTTGAGAGCGGGCAACTAAATTTCATTTTTGATGTGGGCCGTTGTGCCCACAGTAAAAAATGACAATAAAGTTATCTTATCTTATCTAGATAGATAGATAAATGGATAGATAGATAGATAGATAGATAGATAGATAGATAGATAGATAGATAGATAGATAGATAGATAGACAGACAGAGACAGACAGACAGATGATGATAGAGAGGGAGACAGACAGACAGACAGACAGATAGACAGGCAAGCAGACAGACAGGCAGACAGAGAGAGAGAGAGGGAGGGAGGCAGACAGACAGATGAGAAAGACAGACAGACAGACAGACAGACAGACAATGATAGACAGATAGATAGATAGATAGATAGATAGATAGATAGATAGATAGATAGATAGACAGACAGACAGACAGACAGACAGACAGACAGACAGACAGACGGACAAGAGAGATAGATGAGAGAGATAGAGAAATTAAATGGATAGCTAGAAGATAGATAGATAGATAGACAGACAGACAGACAGACAGACAGACAGACAGACAGACAGACAGACATAATGGCTCAAGAGATGGTAGATGATAGATAGAAGATATCCGGAGGTTTTCAAAAACAGACAACCATTTGACCAGGATGCTATATAAGATCTCTTGCCTAGAGCAGGGGGTTGGACTAGAAGACCTCCAAGGTCCCCTCCAGCTCTACGAATCTACATTTCTATCTTTGCCGCTGCCCGTCGTGCAGTTTGCATAACGTTCAGGGATGCGACGATCTCAGATCTCCTTTTGCAGGGTCAGGACTGCCTTCAGACCTGCGGAAATATTCGGAGTTTTGCTAAATAAAGCAGGGCTGGTCTTTTTCCCTCAGGGGGGGGCTTTTGGATTGCATCAAATGAGGGACCACATCAAAAGCCTTCCTGCAATTCTCTTGATTCTCACCGGTGTTTTTATTTCCCGTTCCAAGTCAAATAGAAAGGAGGGTTTTTTTCCCCCCCCCCAAAAAATATTTTGTCCTCTTTCCATTGTCTTTGGATTTGAAAGTCTCCGTTGTTTATTCTATTGGATTAAAAACTCACCGAGGTTATTAAGGGTAACCACGTTCAGAGCTAATTCACACAACCGGGGTGCCCCAGTGCCAAAACAGGCTGCTAACCCTTTCGTGAACTTGTGAACGCATCGGGTTGGCTCCCGCTTGGCTTCAGCGTTGGCTGCCTTTTCCTGCCACACGTCAAAAGTAGAATTTTTCCGACAAGTGCCAGCTGTGCCAGGCAATCCTGTCCTGATCACTTCCTGCGATTATGTAATTATAGATAACTTCCTGCATGCCAAAGTAGTAGTAGAACGGCCCCAGGGATTGGTAAAAAAATATAAATCTCTGCAGGGTATGGTCAGAAAAGTCAAGATGGCGGCTGATACCCTGTGACCGAAGGGCCAAAATAACAACTGAAGAGATTTCCTTGTATGTCAGAGTTTCACAATTCAGCTGAATAGAGTTGGAAGGGACCCTAGAGGTCTTCTAGTCCAACCCCCTGCTCAAGCAGGACATCCTATTCTAAGGAGAAACTTCCTGACAGTGAGAACAATTAACCAGTGGAACCACCTGCCTCCAGACGAGTGAATGCTCCAACACTGGAAGTTTTTAAGAAGAGACTGGACAGCCATTTGTCTGAAATGGTATAGGGTTCCCTGCCTGAGCAGGGGGTTGGACTAGATGACCTCCAAGGTCCCTTCCAACTTTATTATCATTATCATCATCGTCATCGTCATCGTCATCGTCATCGTTATCGTTATCGTTATTGTTATCATTATTATTATTATTATACCAGGGGAGTCAAAGTGATGCCCCGTGGGCCAGATGTGTCATGCCGAAACCCCGTCCACCGCATTGCCGGCAATGAAAAAAAAAGTCGCGATACGTCACAACACATCATGTGACGTTGCGAGTTTGACACCCCTGTCCTATGCCATTCCAGGCAAATAGTTGTCCAGTCTCTTCTTAAAAACCTCCAGTGTTGGAGCACCCGCAACTTCTGGAGGCAAGTAGTTCCACTGGTTAATTGTCCTCACCGTTAAGAAGTTTCTCCTTAGTTCCAGGTTGCTTCTCTCTTTGATTAGTTTCCATCCGTTGCTTCTTGTCCTGCCTTCAGGGGCTTTGGAGAATAGAATAACAGAATAACAGAGTTGGAAGGGACCTTGGAGGTCTTCTAGTCCAACCCCCTGCTCAAGCAAGAGACTCTGTACCATTGCAGACAAAGGGCTGTCCAGTTTCTTCTTAAAAACTTCCAGTGATGGAGCACCCACAACTTTGAGAGCTGTATAAAACAAAATTTCATTTTAATGTATGCCTATTAGTGTACATTCAAAGTGTCAATAAAGTTATTATTCTATTCTATTCTATTGTATTCTATATTCTATTCTATTCTTATTATTTCATTCTATTCTATTCTGTAATTCTATTCTATAATTCTATTCTATTCTAGTCTGTAATTCTATTCTATTCTATATTCTATTCTATTCTTATTATTTCATTCTATTCTATTCTATTCTATTCTATTCTATTCTATTCTATTCTATTCTATTCTATTCTGTAATTCTATTCTATTCTGTAATTCTATTCTATTCTATTCTATTCTATTCTATTCTATTCTGTAATTCTATTCTATTTTATTCACATCACATTCTATACTCTATTCTATTCTATTCTATTCTATTCTAGAGGCAGGCTGTTCCACTGGTTAATTGTCCTCACTGTCAGGAAATTCCTCCTTAGTTCCGCGTTGCTTCTCTCCTTGATTAGTTTCCATCTGTTGCTTCTTGTCCGGCCTTCAGGCGCTTTGGAGAATAGAATAACAGAATAACAGAGTTGGAAGGGACCTTGGAGGTCATCTAGTCCAACCCCCTGCTTCTTGTCCTGCCCAAATGCTTTGGAGACTAACCTCGGCAACTTTAAGCCCTCACATTGTCAAATGGCCAAGGTTGAGAAACACAAGTCTTTGTGAACCTGCCCACAACGCCAGTTGTGGTTGATTCTGCTTTCCAAAGAGGAAGACGCCACTCTCTAGGGAACTACAAAACGCAAAGTTTACAACTCCAACTATCCTTGGTTTTAAGAGACCTGGGTCTCCGGATGCCTTCATTATCCTCCTCTTGGCACCAGGAGGAAGACGTTGTTGTTGTTGTTGTTAACAATAATAATAATAATAATAATAATAATAATAATTATTATTATTATTATTATTATTATTGTTGTTGTTGTTGTTGTTGTTGTTGTTATTATTATTATTATTATTATTATTATTATTATTTTAAGTTTTCAAACCGGTTTTGTGCCCTACTGGTCTCCTTCTACAAGGATCACCTGTTGGTCTCCCATCCCGGCAGGCAGATCTGCCCGCACGGTCACCTTGCGAACCTTTGTGAACCTGCCCGCAAAGCCAGTTGCGGTGGATTCTCCTTTCAAAGAAGGCCTTTTAAGAATGACAACCTTTTTTTAACTCCAGCCCTTCCTGGAGAACTGGGCCCTCCGGACCCCGTGTCCCTCGCCCTCCTCTTGACCCCGGGGGGGGGGGGAGGAAGAAAACTGCAAAAAACAATTTTAAGTTTTTAATGAAGCTTCCAAACCAGCCCCTTGCTCTCCTGGCTTCCCTTCCAGCGGGATCACCCGGTGGTCTCCCATCCCTGCAGAGCCCCGCCCTCTCCAGGGCTCCCTTCTCCGAGCCTGCCTGCCTCCGAGGCGAGAACGGGGTGCAGCGGGGGCGGACGGAGGGCTGGGCTCCAGAGCGGGGCGGGATCGAGGCTTGGCCGCGCCGCTTCCCAGCCGGAGCCCGAGCCAGAGCGCAGCGGAGTGGAGTGGAGGACGGCCAGGTTCCCACGACCGGCTCGCTGTCTTCGTGTCTCCGCCGGGAAAGCGCGGCAGGTAAGCGGAGCAGCCGACCGGCCGGTGCCCGGGGCGAAGTAGGGGGGAGCAGCTGCCCTGCTGGGAAAGGCCACGAGCTCGGGGACTTCCATGGGGGAAGCAGGCAGGCAGGGCGGGGGCTCGGATAGATGACCTCAACTCTAAGCTTTCCCCCCTTTTGGGGAGGACCGCAGAAGAAGGCACCTTGGGGAGACGGGCTGGGAGGGGAGAGGGTGTCTCTTCCCCCCCCTCGCCCCCAGCAGCCTTTCCCCGTTTAACCGGGAATTGAGGGGTCCTGTCTTAGGGCGCGGTTGAGCTGGAAGGAGGTGAGCTGGAGGGGCTTTCGAGGTCCTCTAGTCCATCCCACCCCCCTCTGCTCAGGGCGCCGTCGGCCCTGACAAGTGGCCGCCTCCAAGCCCCTTTGGAAGCTGGCCGCGGTGTGTTCATGTGCGTTTGTTGGTGGGTGGGTGGGTGGGTGTGCGTGTGTTTGTGAGCTTTGTGCTTGGGTTTGTGTGTTTACCTGTGTGTGTGCGTGTGCGTTGGTCTGTTTATGTGCTGGTGGGTTTGTGTGTGCGCGCGCGTGTGGGTTGGTGTGCTTATGTGTTGGTGCATTTGTGTGTGTGTGTGTCCCCAAAGCAGGCTGTGCCGCCTCTCCGACCTCCGTCTGAATCCCCGTTTCTGCAGCTTCCACCCATTCTCTTCCTCCCTGCAGGGCCAACCGAGAACAAACCCCCTTACACTTGGCAGTCTTTTTAATATTTGTGTATTTGTTGCATCGTAAATATTGTCCCCTCGTTTGCAAAGCCCGAGCATCTGGAGCATCTGGAACCGTCCCTTTGTCAGTCGCTTCCCTGCCTCCCTTCGCAACCTGCTCCGGTTTCTTTGGCGCGCGCACACACACACACACACACACACACACCCACACACCCTGTTGCAAATGACTACGCTCCCCCAAAACTGGGCACAATGATACAAGCTGTCCCAGACCATAGAGAGACCAGGATGCGAAGCTTGGTTTGATACAGCCCAGGATGGGACCGGCTGCCTTAGCAGCTGCTAATCTAAACAGTTCTACTGCAGCTCCCATAATCCCCAGCAAACCACTGTTCCCATGCTTGCCAATAATGATAAATTCCTAATAGGTCTGCCTGGCCAGTCTCAGTCATTGAGAAGTCATTTAACTTCTAAAAAGAAAGAAAAAAGAAAAAAAGCCATCAGCAACTTCCGAGTTTTAGGATTTTCCCTGGATGATTTTGATCCCATCCTAACAGAGACTAATCTGCTTTGGATAATAATAATAATAATAATAATAATAATAATAATAATAATAATAATAATAATAATAGTAGTAGTAGTAGTAGTAGTAGTAGTAGTAAAATATAATAATAATAATAATAATAATAATAATAATAATAATAATAATAATAATAATAATTAATAATAATAAAAAATAAAGTTGGAGGTCATCTAGTCCAACCCCCTGATCAGGCAGGAAACCCTACCCCATTTCAGACAAATGGCTATCCAGTCTCTTCTTTAAAACTTCCAGTGTTGGAGCATCCACGATTTCTGGAGGCAGGTTGTTCCACTGGTTAATTGTCCTCACTGTTCAGATGTTTCTCCTTGGTTCTAGGTTGCTTCTCTCCTTGATTAGTTTCCATCCGTTGCTTCTTGTCCTGCCTTCAGGCGCTTTGGAGAATAGCTTGACTCCCTCTTCTTTGGGGCAGCCCCTGAGATATTGGAAGACTGCTATCCTGTCCCCCCTCGTCCTTCTCTTCATTAAACTAGACATACCCAATTCCAGCAACCGTTCCTTATATGTTTTAGCCTCCAGTCCCCTGATCATCTTTGTTGCTCTTCTCTGTACTCTTTCTAGAGTCTCAGCATCTTTTTTACATCGCGGTGACCAAAACTGGATGCAGGATTCCGAGTGTGGTTTTATCAAGGCCTCGTTCTGTATTCTGTTATTCTGTATTCTCTTCTGTAAATCAAACCTTTCTCCCTCGTTCTGCTTTCCAGTCCAAATTTGTTTGGTTTCCCACCCTGTCTAAGCTGTGCTTGGACCTTGTTTTTGAGGTTTTCTACATTTTTTTCCCCTTGCTGGCTACAGTGGAATAAAACATGTTGGATTTGTTGTTTGAATAGCCCCCTTCTTGAGGTCTGCTCCGGCCAAGAATTTGTTTTCCTTTAAAGATAATCTTTTTTTTTTCTTTCCCTTCTGGCTGGGTAGCCCAAAGGACCAGTGAGAAGGCTGCATTCAAAGGCCGCCCGCCCAGCCTTTTGCACATAATCTTCGACTTACGACCACAAGGGAGCCCAAAATTTGCATTGCTATGGAAGACAGTGGTTAAGTGAGTTTTGCCCCCATTTTGTGACCTTTTTCCCCAGGTGGGTAAGTGAATCGCTGCAGTTGTTAAATTAGTCACACGGTTGTTAATTGAATCTGGCATCCCCCATTGATTTTGCTTTTCAGACGATCGCAAAAGGGGATCACGTGACCTGGGGACGGTGCGACCGTTGTAGATACCGGCCGGTTCTAGTCCTGCCGTAGGCCTGAAAGCTAGCTGGGCAATCAATCACCAGGCGACGGTGAGTTCTAGTTGTACCTTAGGCATGAAAGCAACTGGGTGACTTTGGGCCAATCACCAGGAGATGGTGAGTTCTAGTCCTGCCTTAGTTATGAACGCCGACTGGGTGACTTTGGGCCAATCACCAGGAGACGGTGAGTTCTAGTCCTGCCTTAGTTATGAACGCCGACTGGGTGGCTTTGGCCCAATCACCAGGAGACGGTGAGTTCTAGTCCTGCCTTAGTTATGAACGCCGACTGGATGACTTTGGGCCACTCCCTGTTCTTCAGCCCAATCCACCTTGCAGGGTTGTTGTGATGGGGAAAGGGAGGAGCGTTATTTATGCTCACTACCTTAAGTGATTTATAGGATAAAGCTGCAAAAAAATAATTTAAAATGTGGCCCCAAAAGGCAGCCGGTGGGGCAGGTTTGGTCCTCTCTCGACGCTCAGTGGAAGAGCCAGAGTGTTGAAGAGGGAAGGCGGGCACTGTCAAGACCCGGGTTCGGGTTTTCCATATTGCCGCATACCAAATGGAAATACCCTGGCTTATGTTTGGCAGCTGCACAGAATTCCTACGCTGCTATCCTGATTTTGGGATTTCCCAGCCCCGTCTGCGTAGTAGGATATCCGTCTCCCTTTTCGGGAATGAGTGGATCTGAAACCGGTTTGTTAAGGGAGGGAAATTTGGTGGCTCAGTTACGGATCTGTCTTTCGGAGTTTTGTTTTTCAAGATGCAAATGTCCATCAATCGACAGATCGATCAATCAATCGCTTTTTGGGATTGATTGCTGTGCCCTGAAGTCATTTTGTAGTGCGGGAGACCACAGGGGTAGATTTTTCTCCGGGGGGGGGGAATCTGTCCCCAACTTCATCTTTCAGGTCTTCCAACAATGGCCCATCGTCACCCTCCTCTTCCTCCTCCCCTCCCCCTCCCCCTCCTCCCCACCACCATTTTTCCTTCTCCTCTTCCTCTTCCTCCTCTTTCCCTACCACTTCTTCTCCTCCTCCTCCTCCTCCTCCTCCTGCTACTCCTTCTCTTCCTCCTCCCTCCCTCCCCTTCCCTCCTCCGCCTCTTCCCCTACTACCATTTCTCCTCCTCCTTCTTTTCCTTCTCCTCCTCCACTACCATGCATTACTGCATTCTAACCACTGGGCCACCCCAGCTCAAATGGGAAAATGTTTTTTCCCATTATATATCCAATTAATTAGATCTCACTGACCTTCTCTCTATCTACCCTCTTGGTCCACATTAGAATAGAATAGAATAGAATAGAATAGAATAGAATAGAATAGAATAGAATAGAATAGAATAGAATAGAAAAAAGAAATAGAATAGAATAGAATAGAATAGAATAGAATAGAATAGAATAGAATAGAAAATACGGAATAGAAAACAGAATAGAATAGAATAGAATAGAATAGAATAGAATAGAATAGAATAGAATAGAATAGAATAGAATAGAATAGAATAGAATAGAATAGAATAAAGAAATAGAATAGAATAGAATAGAATAGAATAGAATAGAATAGAATAGAATAGAAGATGGAAGGGACCTTGGAGGTCTTCTAGTCCAGCCTCCTGTGATGGAGCGCCCACAATTTCTGGAGGCAAGCTATTCCACTGGTTGATTGTCCTCACTGTCAGGAAGTTTCTCCTTAGTTCTAGGTTGCTTCTCTCCTTGGTCAGTTTCCAACCATTGTTTCTCGTCCTGCCCTCTGGTGCCTCGGAGAATAATTTGACCCCCTCTTCTTTGTGGTAGCCCCTCAGATACTGGACCACTGCTTTCATGTCTCCCCTATTTCTTCCTTTCTTTAGACTGGCCAAACCCAAGTCCTGCAGTCGTTCTTTGTATGTTTTAGCCTCCAGGCCTTGGATCATCTTAGTTGCTCTTCTCTGAATTTTTTCCAAACTCTCAACATCTTTTTTGCGACATGGTGACCAACATTGCCTGCGGTATTCCAGGTGTGGCCTCACTAGGGTTTTATAAAGCGGTACTAATACCTCGCGTGATCTTGATTCCATGCCTCTGTTTATGAATCGGTCCAGGAGAGCGAGAATGGCTCAGCCTTTCTCCACTAGCTGCAGTGAACCACAAAGCCCATAGACCCCAGCCGGGGCGTCCAATCTCCCCTGCTCCTTTGCTTCTCTTAAGTAAAGAAAAAAGACTGGCGATTTAGCAATCCACTTCAAAAACGAAGCCTGTAAAATGTCATCGCGTCGCCTCGCAGACCAGGCTCGGTGAGAACCAAAAGGCAGGGATATTTTTATTATTTTTTTCATCGCTGAAGAATTCTTTGAAAAGCAACTGTGTAAAATCACAGGGGTTTATTTCCCTAAGAAGGGCTTTATGGATCTTGCATTCTTCCAATTCCGATAGCCGCAGAGGCTATATTAGACAAGGAAAGACCGTTCTGAAGAGGGCAGAAAACGTGGCGTAAAAATTCCAGAGAATCTCCCAGCTTTTTCCCAGATGCAATTTTGAAAATTCCCACCTAATCATTCTAGCTTTGAAGAGCCAGCGTCTTTCAGAACTCAGCCATTCGTCTCATCCTGGTTGAGAAATATTTTCTTCTATAAAAAAAAGAACATTGGCGCCGAAGAGGGGGGGTGAATTCTCCTGCTTTGGGTTAAAAAAGGGGAAACTTAAAATGGGAAGTTTTCTACGCTTTTGACACAAAAAGGGAAAAAGCTGAGACACCACGCTGGCTTCAGCTGATCCGTGGTGTCTGTGGGAGGTCAAAAAAGTCAAAATGGCAGCGGCAGTTTTGCAGTCAAAGCGTGCCTTTGCGAGCAGGGCTACGTACGTTGTGTGCATTGCGGTCGCCAAATGGGTTGGGTGTCCAACAGCATGCTAAACCCCGGCAAAACTAACTGAGATTAGAGATACAAATGGATTTCAAACCAGAAATATTTCTTTTGGGCATAATAAATTTAAAGATGGAAAAACAACTCCAACACATCATTATACACATATTGACTGCAGCTCGTACAGCATATGCGCAATGTTGGAAGAGTGAAAAATATTCCCACAAATGATATGATTATGTATAAAATCTTGGAATGCGCAGAAATGAACAAACTTACGTTAGAATTAAAAGACAAGGAGACGTCAGAATTTTATGAAATTTGGAATAAATGTTATAATTGGCTAGAAGAGAGAAAGAAAAAGACATAATTATTGATGTACATAAAATGTAAATAAGATGTAAAGAATATTTAAAATGTAAAGCACTGTTCTGTTAGAAGAAAAGATTTATGTTTATGTAGTTTTTGGTGTATGGTGTATAGCAGTGATGGCGAACCTTTTAGAGACCGAGTGCCCAAACTGCAACCCAAAACCCACTTATGCATCATCGGGTGCCAGGTGGGCGTGGCCCATTGGGTGGGCGTGGCTGCAGTGATAACGGCAGACTGGGTGGGACTAAAAAGTTCAATCAATCAATTCCAACTTTGCAAGATCTTTTTTTTTTCCTGCAAAAAGTTGAAATTGACTAATTGGTTGAACTTTTTTTTTTTTTGCACACGGCCGCGGAGGCCTAAAGCGAAAAGGTTTTATAAAACCCAGCTGAAGGCCTAGGACTGGGGCGATGGCGCGCGTGCCCACAGAGAGGGCTCTGAGTGCCGCCTCTGGCACCCGTGCCATAGGTTCGCCATCACTGGTGTATAGTGAAAAATTAAAAAAAATTAAAAAAAAAACTAACTGAGATTAAAGCTAACCTAGTTTGTTCGATTTTGCAAATACAGCAGCAGCTGTTTGGTCCATAACCAGCCCGGCCGAGCCTTATCGGTCAAATCCAGCTTTTCGCTCGTATTTGTGGCTGAAAAATCAGTTCTTACAATACAATAATCCATCGCAGTATCTTCTCCTGAAGAGACTGTGTTTATTAAAGGCAAAAACTTGGCAGATTTTCCAAGGACACCCAGCAGTTTATCTAACTCCCCACACGCACCCCTTCATCCTTCAGTTTTAGTGCCTGGATATTTACCACAAAGCCAGCAAACTTAACCTTGAACCGATGTTTAGCCTTGGATGGATTTAGGCATGTGAGCTGTTAATATCTCTTTATAATGCCTCGATAAGATCCCACTTGGAATATTGCAGCTGTTTTTAGTCACCATATTATAAAAAAGATGTTGAGACTGTGGAAAGAGTGCAGACAAGGGCAGCAAAGATGATCAGGAGACTGGAGGCCAAAACATAACGAAGAACGGTTGCAGGAATTGGGTATGTCTAGTGTAATGAAAAAAAGGAGGACTAGGGCTGACGTGATAGCAGTCTTCCAATATTTGAGGGGCTGACACAAAGAAGAGTTGGGGGGTCAACGTATTCTCCAAAAGCACTTGAAGTAATGGGTGGAAATTAAACAAGAACTAAGGAGAAACTTCCTGACAGTGTGAACAATTAACCAGTGGAACAACCTGCCTCCAGAACTTGTGGGTGCTCCATCACTGGAGGTTTTTTAAAGAGAGACTGGACAGCCATTTGTCTGGAATGGTATAGGCGGGTCTCCGGCTTGAGCAGGGGGTTGGACTAGAAGACCTCCAAGGTCCCTTCCAGCTGTGTTATTCTGTTAAGCCTGTTGGGTGAACATTGACATCTTTAGTCAGGACAGGCAAAGCAGGAGATTTCTGATGAAGCCGTTCAAGAAGGACTTCGCATTTGACTTTGGAGTTTTTAGCCCAGCTGGGTTTTTTTTTCTTGGTTGTGAGTGTGTGTGTGAGAGAGAGAGAGAGACAGTTTGAATTGGGACCTTCTGGATTCATAAAATGATCTCAGTTCTTGAGTGCCAATTGATTTACTAGGAACAGAAAGTCTGCATCATCACACCAGCACTATCACACCTGGCCGAAGAAAATGTAAATATTTACTAAGGAGTAGCAAATTCGTACCTTTGCTGCCATCTAGTGGTCAACATCCATTTTGCAGGCCTGGTCTGTACAGCCTTTTCTCTCTGCCGTGTGGGATTTGTGCTCCCATAGTCTTTCAGTTAATGTACTGAACAAAGGATGATGGGATTGAAGTCTGACACACATATTTTTCTATTCTTATACTTGTTTCCCAGGCGCCCCAATTACCACTAGAATTAAGCCCCTCCCTCTCCTTCTCTTCCTTCTCCCTTCTGTCTTTCCCACGGTTAGAGACTTCTCCATGGAATTTTGATTGATTGATTTTGTGCCATCAAGTCAGTGTTGACTCTTAGTTTATCTCAACAGAAGAGACTATTTGTAGCTCAGAATTGAACTGTGGGGTCCTTGGTGCTTTCAAACCTCGCTTGTTTTCTTTCAGATGTGTAAATAATTCTGTGCACTCTCCACAAACCCCCCTCCCTTCTAGCACTGATGATGTTACCTAGTTGGGTTATGAAATGTCTGCAAGAAGACAGCCAAGCTCAGAGACCATGAAGGACCCCACAGTTCTCCTCCTCCTCCTCCTCCTCCTCCTCCTCCTCTCTTCCTCCTCTCTTCCTCCTCCTCTTCCTCCTCCTATTTGCAAACCTCCTCCCTTCTAGCACTGATGTTGTTACCTAGTTGGGTCATGAAACGTCTGCAAGAAAACCACCAAACTCAGAGGGCACTGAGGACCCCACAAAGCTTGTTTTGCTGGGATGACCTATAAACAATTAATACTAAATTTATTAAAAACATTTATATGATTCCGGGCAGATTACACCATTCTGGGGTCCTTAGCAGTCTCTGAGCTTGGCTGTTTTCTTGCAGACGTTTCATGACCCAATTAGGTAACTTCATCAGTGCTAGAAGGGAGTGAGGTTGTGGAGAGGAGGAGGAGGAGGAGGAGGAGGAGGAGGAGGAGGAGGAGGAGGAGGAGGAGAACTGTGGGGTCCTTGGTATTCTCTGAGCTTGGTTGTTTTCTTACAGGCGTTTCATGACCCAACTAGGTAACATCATCAGTGCTGGAAGGGAGTGGGGTTTGTGGAGAGGAGGAGGAGGAGGAGGAGGAGGAGGAGGAGAACGGTGGGTTCCTTTGTGCTCTCTGCTCACCCCTTAACACTGTAATCCAGTCTATCCCCATTGCCATTGCTTATCCTTCTCTCTTTCTTTCCATATTTTTTTACTACTGCATTCTTTTTCTTTTACACCGTTGAAACAAGAGGATTTACACAACTTTGCAGTCTGGAATGTACAGCTTTAAAAAAAAAAACGTTAGGTATGTTTAGCTGCAAGTGTGCATATTTCTGCGTTGGCATATTTCCCTCTGCTCTCGTGTCCTGATAGGTTTATATTCTTAATGCTTGTTTTTCTGGGTTTGCTAACATTGTAGTCCTTGATTTATGACCCCAGTTAAAAACAGGGTTTCTATTGCTCAGCAAGGCAGTCATTAAGTGGACCGTGCCAAATTTTTACGACCTTTTTGCCACGGTTGTTCGGCAAACCAATGTCGGCGTTAAGTGAGTCACAAGGTCCTTAAGCGAATTCTGCTTCCTCCGTTGATTTTGCGTGTCGGAAGCCGGTTGGGAAAGTTGCAAAAAGTGGTCACATGACCCTGAGGTGTTGCAACCATCAAAAACTCATGTCGGTTGCCAACATGATGGGAACATTGGGTTCTTTGGTGATATTTTGACTGTATTGGGTTAAGGAATATTTATCTCTCATCATTTTTAATGTACCTAGATAATATGCTGTTTGCTAAATATTGAAAATGTTATCTGGGAAAACCCAAACCTCAATCTTAATCCTGACCCCATTTTATCCCTAACCCTATAAAAACTAATAACATTTATATAATAATAATAATAATAATAATAATAATAATAATAATAATAATAATAATAATAATAATAATAATAATAATAATAATAATAATATAATAATAATAATAAAGTTGGAAGGGACCTTGGAGGTCATCGAGTCCAACCCCCTGCTCAGGCAGGAAACCCTATACCATTTTGGACAAATGGCTGTCCAGTCTTTTCTTAAAAACTTCCAGTGTTGGAGCATTCACCGCTTCTGGAGGCAGGTGGTTCCACTGGTTAATTGTTCTCACTGTCAGGAAGTTTCTCCTTAGTTCCAGGTTGCTTCTCTCCTTGATTAGTTTCCATCCGTTGCTTCTTGTCCTGCCTTCAGGCGCCTTGGAGAATAGCTTGACTCCCTCTTCTTTGGGGCAGCCCCTGAGATATTGGAAGACTGCTATCATGTCTCTCCAATCTTTCTCTTTGTTTGAGTAACAGAATAACAGAGTTGGAAGGGACCTTGGAGGCCATCAAGTCCAACCCCCCTGCTCAGACAGGAAACTCTGTGCCATTTCGGACAAATGGCTGTCCAGTCTCTTCTTAAAAACTTCCAGTGTTGGAGCATTCACCGCTTCTGGAGGCAGGTGGTTCCACTGGCTAATTGTTCTAACTGTCAGGAAGTTTCTCCTTAATTCTAGGTTGCTTCTCTCCATGATTAGTTTTCATCCACTACTTCTTGTCCTGCCCTCAGGGGCCTTGGAGAATAGCTTGACTGCCTCTTCTTTGGGGCAGCCCCTGAGATACTGGAATGCTGCTATCATGTCCCCCCTTGTCCTTCTCTTCATTAAACTAGACAGACCCAATTCCAGCAACCGTTCCTCATAATATTTTAGCCTCCAGTCCTCTAATCATCTTTGTTGCTCTTCTCTGCCCTCTTTCTAGAGTCTCAGCATCTTTTTTACAAGAACCTGGCCAAAAAGGTTGTAAAATGGGGCAAAATTCACAACTGTCCCCCTTGTTAACAGACATTTTGAGCTGAATTCTGGTCATTAAGGCGAGGACTATCTGCAAGGAATAGTCTAATAAGTCAGTTGATAGACTCGAGGCCAAGAATTCAGCCCTTGATTCATAAATATTCCAATGAAGGACCAAGGATCCTTGAAATAGTCAAATATTAACACGTAAAACCGGGCCCAGATATAAATCACCGCTCAGTTAAACTATCTCAGGCAGTAATAATAACCGGGTAATAACATTATACAGTCATTTGCCACGGCTTTCTTGCTTCTTTCCGCTTAATTTATTTTATAATCAGCACGCCGGGTTTCCATATAATGAAAGGAAGCTACCTCGAGGGCCGAGATTCTTGAAATGGTGAGGTTTTTATTTTGGGGGCTGTTTACTCAGAGGTGTTTTAATCCTAATTGCTCCGCAACGCACGGTGCCTTTTCTCCCTTTAAAACGACATTAAAGGTATTTAATTTTGTCATGTTGCTCCTCTGACAGCTGAAGTGGCGTTGCCTGTTGATTCTATGCCTAGCTAAACTAATTGACGGTGCTTTTAATTAAATCTCTGGATCGAAAATAGCGGCTGGGTTGGGAGTTGAAAAATCGAAAGATTGGC